>NC_023756.2:45346290-45513946 GCF_000499845.2 Phaseolus vulgaris | reverse complement strand
AGTTTTGTTACTTTTCTAACCTTGCCTTTCAATTCTTTTTGAAATCCTAATTCTGTTTCCAAATTTTTTAACCATTATTATTGTGAGCAGCTTGGAAATGTGGTCATTCGAAATGATGGTTCTCCTTTCTGGTCTTCTTCCAAATCCAAAGTTGGAAACATCAGTTCTTTCCATCTGGTTGGTTCCATATTTGAGATTTCTTTAACATTTGTTACATATGCTTCATTATTTTCATAAGTATTACACTCCACTTGACATTATTGCACACTTGAATTTGTTTTGCTAGCTTGAACACTACTGCAACTGTTTGGATGATTCCCTTTGGACTCAGTGGAGCAATAAGGTTGGTACTTATGAAATTCACTCAAGCATGCATGTGTCAGACATTCTGTTCACTTCTCAATTTGCTTTTTGAAAAATTCCTTTCTTTATCAATTCTTGCATGGTTCTTGCAGCATTCGTGTGTCAAATGAACTTGGAGCTGGTCGCCCATGGATTGCAAATTTAGCAGTTCATGTTGTCTTAGTAATAGTCATTATTGAGGGCATCTTAATGGGAACAGTGATGATACTTGTACGCAACATCTGGGGCTATGCATATAGCAATGAAACAGAAGTGGTCAAATATGTAGCAGTTATGTTGCCAATTCTAGCAGCATCCAACTTTCTGGATGGAATCCAATGTGTTCTTTCAGGTTTTTCTTTCCCCATCATATAGTGTTAGCTTAGACTCAAATATAATGTTTCACTTAAATGTTAGCTAGCACTCAATTGACATCTTATGAGTCAATATCCCATAAGGAACTTGACTGTGCACAGTACAGATAAACTACAAATAAGAATATTAATTTAAAGCTTTCAGTCAAACAATTATAAGATTTGATTTTCCTTTCTTTAGTTTTAAACTTTTATAATGCATATTGCTTAAATTTGTGAGACACACTTTCAATTGAAACTTAAACAGGATCAGTTCATTTTGTGGCCAATTTTCTGTAGAACTCACATTTTACTTCTTGAACATCAATCAAGAATGAACTAGATGATGTATAATAATCTTTCTTCACTTTGTCAACAATAATTCAGGCACTGCTAGAGGATGCGGCTGGCAGAAAATTGGTGCATTTGTGAATCTGGGATCATACTATTTGGTTGGAATTCCATCAGCTGTTGTATTGGCTTTTGTATTGCATATTGGTGGGAAGGTAAACAGAAGTTCATCATTCTGTACCATAACCTTGATATTAATGTGTGATGATCAATTTTACATTGCAATTGCCTGATCTTTGTTTTCCATACTAATTGCTTCATGTAGGGACTCTGGTTGGGGATCATTTGTGCACTAATTGTTCAAGTGTGTTCTTTAATGATCATTACTATTCGTACTGATTGGGAGCAACAGGTGAAACTTTGCATTTCTTAATTCTCATTTGCTTTGGTCCTTTCAATACTGACATGCCTCTATTTTTAAACTCATACAGGCAAAGGAAGCCACAGATAGAGTCCATAATTCAGTAACACCAGAAAGCTTAGTCTCATGAAGGTGCAATATCATTGCAGTTGCACATTCTGAGTTAAACTTTATTTGTGAAATTAAAGCAATGCAAGTTTTGGTATCCTTCTTTGGCAGGAAAAGTATGTTATATATGGTTGAAAGATATTTGTAATTCTGATTTCTTCTGGTTATTTTCCTTCCAAAGAAATATTTGGTGATGTTCTGTTTAACCAACATCTCTTTTATATCATGATGTTCCTCAAATCTATTTATTTGTTTTCACTTATGAGATGCTACTCAAGCTATTGGAGATGACAATGATAATACAAATATTTTACTTCACAACAAGCACACACTGCACTGTAAATTTTCAAGTGAGGAATGGACTGCAATATGCATTCCAACAACATTTCCACCATTTATAGTAATTTTTCATAATAGTTGGACTTCATGGATTTCAATAGTTGAACTTTAATGTTTTATTAAGTATCTTGTAATGAGTTAATGGATTCAACAATCTGATAAGAAATATCTGAAATTGTATTTCAGTACCTTATCTACATAATATTATGACTTGTAATGAGTTATGAATACAATTAGGTAACATGGTATGATAGTACACTTCCTCAGTGATGTCATCATGTCACAGACAATCCCTTTCACCAATCATTTTGAACAAGTTCTACAATAAAAATGTAATCTCAAAGAAACAAAAGTGTTATTCAATAACAATCTGCATCATATATCATTCAATAACATTTCATTTAATAATTGGATCATCCACTCTTATTTATACCATTTCATATGATTAGTGGACAATCCACTCTTTCTTAATATCATTTCATTTGAATAGTGGATCATCCACACTTATTTAACCAATCCACTAATTTATTGTTCCCAAAGACAATTGGTGGGAACTTTATTATGTTACCTGCTCAGCTCTTTTGTTGACAGGTAGATGTGGGACTCTCACAGTTCTCCATGAAGATAGAAGTAATATAATAATGGTTGGTCATGCCAGCTAGAGTATTATAGAAAAAAACTGGGTATATATCAAAACATTAAAAATAAAACAATAAAATAGAAACCAATTTTTATAGATGGAAATAATTACTTGCAATAGTAACTAAATTAGAGATATTTTTTAAATTAAAAAAAATATTTCTAAATTAGTTTTTATTATTGTTAAATAGTTTTTAAATTGATATCTAATTAACAACCAAGATTTTAACTACCAAATATTTAGTTTCTAAATTTGGTAGCAAAAACTTTGGTTGGTAATTAGATACTAATTTAGAAAGTATTTAACAATAATAGAAACTAATTTAGAAACTCGAAAATGGTATCTAATTTAGTTACTATTGCAACTAATTATTTTGGTCTCTAAATATTTATTTATATTTCATTATTTTCTTGTAGTAGTGATGTAGTAAGCTAATAATAATTAGTGTTTTTTTTAATTATTTTTTCTTTACTTGCATGGTTCCATCAAAGTTCAAAATAAAAATTTCACTATATTTCCAAAAATTAAAAATACCCTTAACTTTATAATGAATTTTTGTCATTTAGCCATTTCTATTTCATCTAGTAGTTAATACAAATTAACCATTAAATGGGTCACAAATTAATTAATTAATTAATTAATAATAACTTTTTTTCTTTTGATGACCGAAATTTTATTTACTACAAGTGAACTCTTCTTTTAATATATTACATAAATTATTATATACATTTTATATAAGAGTTTCTAAACATGGTATTACAAATTTATAATTAACACAGCCATCTGTTCTTCAGTTTTACTAATACAGTCTAGTTAATACATTATTAATGTGATTTTCTATATTATTATTTATTTAAATATTATTTTTAGTGTAGCCTTTAAATTAATAATTTAAACAATTATTAATCTTATTATATACCTATAATTAAATAATAGTAAAAAACATTTAGATTAAATTTTACTTAGAAAGTTATATTATGATTTAAAATAGTTTAAAACATTAAATAAAACTTGTTTAAATTATTTTTAAATATTTAATAATAACAATCAAACTTGTTTAAAAAATTATTTAAATTTGTACTATACATTACCAAGATATCTCTATCGTAAAGGAGTGAAAGTATTATATAATGATCTTGAAAATGTCATCAAAAGACATCTTAAAAATGTCGATGAAAACACCTTTTAAAAAAAACTGACAAACAAGAATAAACACGACGATATTCATAAAAATCAACTTAATAAATATATTCTAAATTTCAAACTAATACTAGATTCATTACAATGTTCATATTGATCTATATGTATCTAGGTTGAGGCTATAAATAAATTTATTTGAAACACGTAAATGTTACGTTTTAACACTAGTTTATAAATTTTATTAATAATAAAAATTACTTAGTTACAAATAAATTTTTTAATCTCTAAAATAATATCAAATTTAGTCAATATATTAATTAATTATTTTTTATTTTTAAAATTAATTTTTTTTAATAATTTTTTTTTAATATATACGTAATATAATATTATATAATATATATTATGTAGAACTTTATGTCCACTATAAAAAGTGGAAGAAAAGCCGCGTTCAAGACAAAAATCAGGGCTATGAAGCCACTTTTCCATGCAAAAAAACAAAAGTTGTTTATTTTTATTGGTTTTCAAAAAGTTTCTGAAGAGATGACAATTACTAAATAAATCTTTCAAATAAAATTTTAGTCAATAAAAGTTTATTGCTTCTTTTGTTAATTGCTTAGCAGAAAAGGCTCCTTTAGATATATGATAATGGTGTGAAGGGAAAGTTGTGTTGTTATTGTGTGAGAGTTGAGGAAGAAAGAATGGAGTTATGCAGAAAGGAGATAAGAGAAGAAGCAAAGAAGCAACTATGGCTAGCAGGGCCTATGATATTTGTGTCTGTGTTTCAGTTTAGTTTGCAAATTATATCTCTCATGTTTGTAGGCCATTTGGGTGAGTTGTTTCTGGCTGCTATGTCTTTGTCTACTTCAATTGTCAATGCTACTGGTTTCAATGTCATGGTAAGTTCACACCATTTTCTCTGTGTTATACTTTGCAAACTTGTTACAGAATGTACTTCTGAGATAAGATCTATATATGCATGTTAATTACTCTGCTGCTTATATAAGTCTTCTTTCTCCACCACCATTTTAGTTTATCTTATATTTATAAGTTACCAAATTCTGCATAATTCCTCAAGATATATCTTTCTCAACAAGAAAATATATAACTGTGTATAGTATTCATACACTAAGACACTAAATATTTGTATCACTAAATAAACTTTAAGTTTAACTCAACTTTACAAAACTGATTTATAAAATAAAATTTATATCTATTTATATATCATAAATTATTTCTGTAAAATCTCCAATATCATTTTAATATACTTATTTATATATATATATATATATACGTCTTCAATACTATTTCTTTCTGCAAATGTAGATTCACAACCTGAGAATGTGGTATGATCTCACTGTCACTACTTCATGATTGTGAGTTCCGGTACTACAAATATAGTTCCAAATAACATAGGTTAAGAACGGTTTATAATTTATTATGGTGTTTTTTTAGGATAAGATCATGATGAAACTTTAAAGTAGACAAACCTTTAATGTGGTCTTGAGAACCCTTCCCTTAGGCCTCAATTAGAGCTTTTGTTGGGCACAGTTATTAAGGTTGTCTCCCTGATTAGTTCTTTTACTGAAAAAGAAGAACAATAAAGTTTTATTAAATATTATTATGCATTTTTTTATTCTCACAAGATTTTTGACTAATGTTGATGGTTGATTTTATATAGATGGGACTGTCAAGTGCACTGGACACATTTTGTGGTCAATCATATGGAGCAAAGCAGTATCACATGCTTGGTGTGCACACCCAAGGAGCCATGCTGGTTCTTACCTTTTTCAGTATACCAGTGTCCATTATCTGGTTATACTTAGAACCTATCCTTGTTCTTCTTCATCAAAACAAAGAAGTTGCAGCACTAGCTCAACTCTATGCAAGATATTTGATCCCAAGTCTTTCAGCCAATGCTCTTCTTCGCTGCATTACTAAGTTCCTACAAACCCAAAGCATAGTTTTTCCTATGGTGCTAACCACTGGCCTTACTACCTTACTGCACTTGCTTCTCTGTTGGGTTTTCATTAAAAAATTTGAGTTTGGTATCAAAGGATCTGCCATTGCAATTTGCATTTCAAATTGGTTTAATACCATAATCCTTGCACTCTACATAAGATTCTCCCCTTCATGCAAAGCAACTTGGACTGGTTTCTCCAAGGAATCATTGCATAACATTCCAAATTTTCTCAGACTTGCTTTTCCTTCAGCAGTCATGGTCTGGTATGCTATTGTTTTCTGAACCACAACTTTCTTTAATAGAATATAACAACTTGTATTGCCACCAACATAGTTAATGAGTACATTTTCATCTCTCACTTTAAACATACACCAGTTACTTTAATCCATAGTTTGTCAATATATTAAATTAATCCTCTTAAAATATGCACACAAGTTAGTCCATATATGCCATCAATTTGGTTCTTGAAGCACAAATTCAACATCTCTAATCATCTGAGGATTAAGTTATGTGACTGATAAGTAAAAGACTAATATAATATAAGGTATATTTTTGGAGGATTAAAATGTATATTTATTTTAATCTTACTTGTAATGTGAATGACTAATGCTGACATATTCTAATTGCTGCTTCTATGGTATCATTATGTTGCAGCTTAGAATCATGGACTTTTGAAATAGTTTTGATCTTGTCTGGTGTTCTTGCTAATCCGAAATTGCAAACTTCAGTTCTTTCTATTTGGTTAGTTTTTCTGTTAATATCTTAGATTCTAAGCTACTTTCTGTTCTGGATACTGTAAAGAATATGCTATTATATGTTTATCTTTCTCGTTTGAAACCCCACTTTCTTCCCTTCTTAACGGCCAACTGTATTTCTCTGTTCATCCCAGTCTTAACACGACTGGCATATTTTGGATGATACCATTTGGACTTAGTGTTGCTGGAAGGTTAGTCTTTCTTGCAGAACTGCACTGTTTATATTTTATTCAATCATTTTTCAAAACTTAAAATTGTATGTTATAACCATATGTAATGGTGCAGTAAAACGTGTCATTTTTGCTTATTATTGACCATAACATGTCCAATTACATGTTTCCTCTTAAACAGTACAAGGATATCAAATGAATTAGGGGCTGGTAGTCCAAAAGCTGCATATTTAGCAGTTAAAGTCACCATGTTCTTGGCCTTTTTGGTGGGGTTTTTAGAATTTTCTGTCCTTATGTCGTTATGGAAAGTTTGGGGGCGTGCTTTTACCAATGTGCATGAAGTGCTCACACATGTGATTTCCATGATGCCAATTGTTGCAGCTTCTGTCTCTATAGATTCAATTCAAACAGCATTTCAAGGTATTGAATAAATTCATTCAATAATGAGGTTCAAAAATTCCATTTTTTCCTTTCCCTGTTGATTGAATGTCAAGGAATTGGATTAAGTTGATATTTTACAATCATAGTACTACTAACTCAGTCTCTTCTGAAGCAATCTAGACTTTTGCAGTTTACATTGAATTGAACAAATTATAGAATGTGATCTACTTTTCTAATTCCTTGATTGTGCACAGGTGTTGCCAGAGGATGTGGTTGGCAGAAACTTGGTGCATTTGTCAATCTAGGATCTTATTATTTTTTGGGTGTTCCTTTCTCCATTGTCTCAGCTTTTGTATTCCACCTGAAAGCAAAGGTAAAATTAACCATTTAACTTTTTAGAAATGATCTTGTAGTAAATACTAAAATCCTTCAGAATCTGGTTAGTAGCTGAAACAATAGCTTTGTGTAATTTATTAACTGAAACTAGTAAATACTAATATGTTGATGAGTACAGGGGCTATATTTAGGGATCTCATTAGCATTAACTGTGCAAGTGGTGTGCTTTCTTCTGGTCACTTTACGTGCCAATTGGGAGAAAGAAGTAAGTTGTCCTATCTTCAACTCAGTTTGTTATCAATTCTTGATCTACCAGAGATAGAAATATGATAGAGCAAAAAATTGGATGCATTCTCATTGGTAACATCTTACGGTTACAAAAGACAGAGTTAAGGAATGAGACAAGATAAAGGAGGAAAATCTGATACATACACCTAAAAGATGAAAGTGTGTTACAGCTTTAGATAGATATTATTATCATTTGTTATTTATTCCTGAACTTTCCCCCTCAAGCTACTGCTCCTAGCTTGTCTTGCAGCCGGTTGAATCATGCATAGATCAGTGTTTTAGTAAGACAATCTGCATTTTAGTCTGCTGTAGGAACGCAAGGAACTGTTGCATGATTATTCAGCACTTGATCTGTGATATAGTCTACACCCACTTCTATATGTTTAGATATTGAATAAAACACTATGTTCTTGCAATGTCAGAGACCGAATATCCTCTATCAACCGTCTTTTTGTCTTGTGCTTAAGTCAATTGGGATGTTGAGGTGTTTGTGAGTTCAGAACTAGAAAAGTCATTACCTGCTACCGTGAGAATCTTGTCCTATTTATAGCTTTCTATTGGGCCTTCTCTCTTAATGACGGTAGCTCAGGCCCAATGGATCCTTAATGATGCTTAGTTATTATTAAGGCAATTGCTTCCTGCACCCGATCAATTGTGACTGGCACCCGACGAACTTTTTAAAATCCCATCATGCCCTTGTCTTATTCACTTTGAAAAATATTGTATGGTGAGGTAGAGGAAGTTCATTGTTGTCTGAAGCTTTGCTTTGAGGTGCAAAAGAGGAGGTTACATTAATTGTTGTGCACGGACATTCAGTGTAAGCTTCGTTTGCCAAGTTTATGAAGTAAGTAATCAATTTTCAGTCATTTCTGATTTTTGTTCGAGCTCAGCTGGTCCTAGATATCAGAATCTGGAAGTGTGTTTTTTTCACTACAGATATTAATATCCAAAAGTCAAAATTTTCAATATGGATATTAATATCCGGAAGTCAAAAGTCCAAAGTGTATTATGGATAAAAATATCCGCAAGTCAAAAGTCCATTACGGATAAAAATATCCGGAAGCCACTAATCACTTACGGATAAAAATATCCGGAATACAATAATGAATTACGGAAAAATTTATGCGGAACGCAATAGTGAATTACGGATAAAAATATCTGGTAGGCATGTCGTACCTTGATGGTTCCTTCGATGATGTTTCCTTCTCTGACTTCAGAAGCTCTCCATCGCGACTGCTGCTCTGCCTGCGATAATGAAGGTCATGGTGGCTGCAAACGAATGGAGAAGAAGATGGCTCAAGGTGGCTGCGACAGCTGCTTCACGCAAAAAGGAAGAAGAAGAAGAAGAATAGGGTTGGGTGGTATTCTGAAATTCATTAAGGTTAATTTTGTCTTTTTCTTATATGTGATTGGGTGCCAGTTAAAATGTGTTGGGTGCAGGGAGAATGAGCCTATTATTAATCTCAGACTAATCTAATTAATCATCGGTGTTGTTGCCTTGTTGATTTGACCGAGAGGGTCGGATGGTCGTTAACCTTGCCGGCTACTCGGACCTCCAGAACCGAGTAGGACACAATAGATTGGAGGCTAAGGCCTTTTCACACCATAAATTGGTGTTGTTTGTATAGAAATTATGACTTCTGTTTAAGATCTCACATCAACTAGAGATAAGGATATTTCATGGTATATAAGTGGGTGCAAACCTCATCTTATAAGATTGAGTTAAGCTTAAAATTCACTCTTAATAACTTTCTTCATCAAGGATCTGATCCAAGCTTCCTCCCCTGTAAGGCCTCAAGTTCATGATATTCAAATTTTGTGTTGTAATGCCATGTACTCAAGTGGTTATTATTGATCAATTGTACATCTTACTAATATTAGAGAAACTCTTAGAAAAACATGTAATTTAAGATAAATTAAATGTTGCTAAGTAAACTAATTAATTTTCTTAAACATGATGAATTAGTTAGCTACGCCTTATAGAAAAAAATAAGAGAGTATTATCTTTTTAAATTTGATTCTTTGGTGGTTGTTCCTTAACTAATAACAGTTTATTAATTGTTCAGGCAAAAAGGGCAGTTGCAAGAGTAGAAGGTAGTGAATTCCAAGTTGAGGAGCCTCATGATGATCAAAATATTCATATTGTACTACAAGAAAATCATTAAATAGAAACTAAAATAATTAGTCACTAGACTAAGATATCATTTTATAAGAAAAAAATTATTGGTTAAATTGGTTTAATACTTGCACTTTACATACGATTCTCCCCTTCATGCAAAGCAACTTGGACTGGTTTCTCAAATGAATCATTGCATAACATCCCAAATTTTCTCAGACTTGTTTTTCCTTCAGCAGTCATGGTGTGGTATGCTATTGTTTTCTGAACCACAACTTTCTTTCATAGAATATAACAACTTGCATTGGAACCAACATAGTTAATGAATACACTTTCATCTGTCATTTTCAAGATACACCAGTCACTTTAATTTGTCAATATATTAAATTAATCCTCTTAAAATATGCACGCAGTTAGTCCATATATGCCATCAATTTGATTCTTGAAGCACAAATTCAATATCTGTAATCATCTTAGGATTAGTCCATAGCAGCCATGATGCATATTCTTGCAATCTGCAGCTTCCTTGATGGGATTCAAAATGTTCTTTCAGGTATCCATGTCAATTTCCTACCCAACAGTATTCCCACCATCTCATTTTCTGTCACTTTCGGAATATTTTGTATTAAATTAGTTGAGCAAGTATTAATTTTTTTTCCAATAACATGACAAAGAAATAAATGCACTTGTAAATATATAGTTATTATTTTAACTATATATTTATACAAAGATATAAGTAGATAATATTATTTTTAGATTTAACCAATGATGAAAGGATACCAATATTATTTTTAGAAAAATAAGGTTTTGTTCTCCAAATCAATTTGTTTTAAATTAGAAACTACAATTACTTTTGTTTAAGTGTTGTGTTACCTGTGTCAGTTGTACTACTTAAGTCTATTAAGTTGTTATGATATTACTATATTTGAATGTTTATCATAATTTTTTTATCTTCACCAGCTACATATTAAAAGAAGATGTATATTTATCACAAGTCTAAAATATAATAACTATGAAGGAAACAATATTAATTTATATATGAAGTAGTTGGAAAATTTCCAAGGTTGATAACATTAATATCTAATGAGTGGAGCATGTTCCTATATCCTCTTTATGACATCAGTTACTTATTCCTTTAAAACAAAATTGAAAATGTGTTCATTGCTTTAAGTTTAAGTCGAATCCAAACTAAGTACCATCCTCTAAACCATAAATCTCTAAAACATAAAGTTAAGTCAACCTCATAAATTCAATTTGTAAGATGTTTCAATTATAAAAAAGAAATATTTTAATCTTTAATTAATGTTATTGATGTAATATTAGGTTATTGATGTAATATTGCAATGTTAAACTCAAGAAGTTGGATGTAATAAGCTTCAACTTCTGAGTTCAAAGAAATGACATCTAGGACTAGTATTCACTTATTTGTCCATGCATCACTGTTCATGTGTAGTTAATTATGGAAAGATGACATCAATTCAGTTCTGAGATGGGAAATGGATCTCCCTGGGGCAACTCAGGAGGGACTTTGCTACTTTTGACTCTCATTGCTGCTTTGTTTGCCTGAACAAGGAAAAAATGGAATAAAATGTTGAGTTTGTCATTTTTACAGCAAAATGAGATGAAATAGATGCCTTACTTCTTTCTCCCAGCTAGTTCTGATGGTAATGATGACTCCAAAAAGTATCACTTGCACCATGAATGCAGAAACAATCCCCAACCAAAGACCCTATTTCAAGGCATGCATTAGCCAAATTTATCTGAAGAAGACCACGAAAAAACTATGTGTAATAATATACCTTCCCTTTCATGTGCAAAACAAATCCTAACACCACTGCAGAAGGAACTCCCACAAAATAAAATGATCCAAGATTAACAATTGCACCAATCTTCTGCCAACCAGAACCTCTTGCAATGCCTTGTTTTCCACCAATAAAGTGACTCATTATTTAATACTGTAACCAAAATGGATTCTGAAACAGTGAATTTATGAGCCTCCTAGCCAATTAAGAAACCTTTTATTGCATGGAAATGAAATTTTTCTCTCACATAATCTCAGTGTCTCCTTTTGTGTGATTAAAATATTCTTATTAACTACACTCTATATCTAACACAATAGTGACACACATACACGGGACAAAACACAAACAAGGACACATAATTTAAGACACGTCTTCAGATTCATATGCTACAACTATATATTTACAAGTGCATTTATTTCTTCGTCATGTTATTGGAAAAAAAAAAATTAATACTTGCTCAACTAATTTAATACAAAATATTCCGAAAATGAGATGGTGGGAATACTGTTGGGTAGGAAATTGACATGGATACCTGAAAGAACACTTTGAATCCCATCAAGGAAGCTGCAGATTGCAAGAAAAGGCATCATGGCTGCTACATAATCTACAACTTCTGTTTCACTGCTATAAAGATTACCCCATATTTTTCTAAGCAGTATCATGAGTAATACCATAATGATACCCTCAGCAAGGACCACGCAGAGAGCAACTCTAACTGCAAGACTTGCAGCTTGTGGATTGCCAGCCCCCAGTTCATTTGAGACCCTTGTGCTGTAGTTTTATAGTCACATTTATAGGTTGCTTCAACAAATTCTATAATTGAATGAAAAACTCATTTACATAATGGAATGGTGTTTGGAAATGCAGAGAATGAAGGTACCATGCTGCAGAGCTTAATCCAAAGGGAATCATCCAGGCAAGTACAAATGTGTTAAGACTGAAAACAGAAAATATCAAACTACTCATTAATATGATCATCCTCAAAGAACACAAGTTATTTTGTGAAAGGGAGAAATAAGTAAACCATATTGTTTGTTAAACTGTTACTAACCATATCGATAACACCGAAGTTTCTAACTGAGGATTTGGAAGAAGGCCAGATAGCAGAACCATTATTTCAAATGTCCAAGCCTTTAAGCTGTCCATGTAAGGTTAAACTGAATCAGAAACATGATAATAATAATTTTAGAACATGATAACTCTCGTTCATTATAGTTCATGCAGCAAGGGATGAGAATATTTAGCAGTGATAAAGATGAGTATGTTGCTTCAAGGTCAAGAATATACCAAAGCATACAAGCTGAAGGTATTGAAATTTTAAGGAATTCTGGGATATTTTGCAAGGCCTTCTTTGAGAAGCCAGTTCTTGATTTTTCACATGATGAAGAAAATTTCACATAAAGTCCTATCAGCAGCACATTGATCCAGTAGGATACTGAATTTTCTATGGCAGCCCCCTTACTTCCAAATCCTGATTTTGTTACCAACAACCAACATAAAGGGATATGAAGTGAAGCCACCAAAGCAGAGCTCAGCACCATGGGGAAGACAATGTTTTGAGTTTGTAGAAACTTGAGTTGGCATTGAAAGATGCCATAAGCAAAGAGGCTTGGAATCAAGTAAAGGGCATATACTCCTGCCTCCTCAGCTATGGCAACTTGCTGGTGCATAGCAACTAGAATGTGTTTGGTGAATACCAACATGATTGCAAGAAAGACACTTACAAATAAGAGAACAAAGGCAGCTCTCTGCATGTGTATGCCTACCATATGGTGCTGCCCTGCCCCAAATGATTGGCCACACAAGGTATCCAATGCACTAGCCATACCCATCTGTTTATAAGTTATAACAAGTAATCACCAAGAATAAATTGCTTATTCTTACTTTAGTATTAAAAATAATGAAAAGATTAAACAATAAAATATATTCCTTTCATTATGAGTCATACTCTTTAGATATATATATTATATATATATAGAGAGAGAGAGAGGGTGAGATAGAGAGAGAGAAAGTCTTCCTTACCAACAAATTGAAACCAGTGACAGATGCAAAGGAAGTGGCAAGAGAAGCACCAGAAAGAGGCACTTCTCCAAGATGACCAACAAACATAACAGATATAACCTGCATACTGTACTGCAGCACACCAACTGTAAAGAGAGGCCCGGCCAACCATAACTGTTTCTTCATTTCTTCCATCACTTTCTGCCTTGTAACTCCTTTCATTCTTGATTTTCTTCCCAGAACTGTTTCTCCTCACTGTACTTTTAATCCAACATTACTAGGTGGCTAACTAGAGCTAAATAATGATGCACAGTTGAGTTAGTTTCCATTTGTGGTGGAGAGAGAGTGATAAATTGAAGTGCATAGAGTTAGAAAATAAACAGTGGAGCCTTACCTAGCCAAACTATTTAAGGAAACTGGATTTTTCAGGCTCTATTTTCAGTCAGAAACTTAAAAAAATCTTGTTTGTGTCAATTTTGTTCTTATTCCTTCTTTTGATTTCAGATGCTGCCATGTTGTGGCTACTTTATTAAGTCTCTTAGGTACTTAGATGCAAGGAGAACATCCATTTTTGGGTTGAATTGTGTTGTCCAACCTCTTTTGCCCTCACATTCTCTTTGCTTTCCAAGTACAACTTTTCCTTGGTTTTATCTCACTAGTTTTCTAGGAAAATTTTGTTTGTGTATGCATAAAGCTTGTTTAAACTTCTCTTGTGGAGATTCAACCAAGGCATCAACAAAACTGCAACTTAGACTTTACAAAAATAAATCAGTAAAATAATTTTCTTACATCACAAGTTTTCTCCATACATATGTACCAATTCCGTTTATGACAGACACAGTTAGTTCATTATGTTTTTTCATAAGATTAAACTTGAACTTCTTGTTTAAAAGATCCTTGGCACAATGTAATATACCAGAAGATTTTCCTTTTTTTTTTTTCATTAACCAATTTAAAAGAAAACAGCTTAAGTATTACTAACTATTTGGTTATTTGGTTATAGCATAGATATCAATATAATATTAAATGCCACAAATTAGTGTTTTGTAAGAAACCTTGAAAGATATTTGTCTCCTTAGATTAAAAAAATGTGCATCATTCACATTAAGGGACATTCCTTTGAAAGAAAAAAAGCATAAAGTGGAAAACAACTTAGCAATCAAATATTAGGAGAAATAGAAAGTGTAAAGGAAACTAGTGTTTTAAAAATTCTCTCTCTTTTATCTATTTCCAAAATAAATGTATGAATGGTAACATTACTTTAATTTCAATTTTTTTATTTTTATTTTTTAAAATGAGAATTTTCTCATTTTAATGTCTCTTTCTTCTGAAACAAATAAATGTATAGACTAAAAGCACGGTAAGTGACTATACTTCTACAGGTAAATCTAGAACAAAGATGGTTGAACTATGAAGCAGCACTACAACTAATCATTAAGTAACAACCATTTTAGAAACTAAAATTAATTATTCATTATATTAACTAAATTAGGTAATATTTTAAAGACTAAAAGATTATTGGTATCTAAAATGATTTCTATTATTAATAAAAATTTATAAAATATTTTTTAAATTAGTTATCAAGATTTTAACAACTAATATTTTAGATTTTAAGTTAATCTCTGAAAGACTTTACACTCTAAAAGACTAATAAAGACTAATTTAGAATAAGAAGAGACTAATTTAGAAGAAGAAGTAGTAAGTAACCAAAACCTTAGTATCTAACAATTAAATACCAATTTAAAAACTATATTATAAATTTTTAGTAATAATATAAACTATTTTAAATATAAATAATTTTTTTAGTTTATAAAATTATCTCTAATTTAATCAAATAATTAATTATCTTGATCTCTAAAATTAGTTTCATGTGATACAATGTGAACATTTTGGTGAACGTGTGGCTCCTCAACTTGGACTTCACTCCCTCCTACTCTTGCAACTGCCCTCTTTGCCTAAACAATTAACAAACTTTTATTAGTTAAGGAACAACCAAAGAATCAAATTTAAAAAGATAATACTCTCTTATCTTTTTCTATAAGCCTAGCTAACTAATTCATCAAGATTAAGAAAACTAATTACTTTACTTAGTAACATTAAATTTATCTTAAATTACATGTTTTTCTAAAAGTTTCCATAATATTAGTAAGATGTACAATTGATCAATAATAATCACTTGAGTACATGACATTGCAACACAATTTCTTCATAGTGAGACATCATATGCAATCTCCAAAATCACTTCACTAGCAGTACATAAAACGAATCTTTAGTAATTTAAAGGGGAAAATGACAATGGTCTTTACTAAAAGCTTCACCTGACGTGTTGGCCCTCTAAAAGTCAACAGGAATGTCTAAATCAAACACAAAATCTGAATATCATGAACTTGATGGCCTTACAACAGAGGTAACTTGGATCAGATCTTGATGAAGAAAGTTATAAGGTTGTTAAAAAGTGAATTTTAAGTGTAATTCAATCTTATAAAACTAATTTATAGATTTGCAGACACTTATATATTATTAAATATCCTTATATCTAATCGATGTGAGATATTCAAAAAAAAGTCAGAATTTCTACATAAATAACACCATTTATGGTGTGAAAAGGCCTTATCCTCCAATCTAGTTTTATTTCCATATCTAAACATATAGGAGTGGGTTTACACTAAATCACAGATCAAGTGCTGAATAATCATGCAACAGTTGCTTGCGTTCCTACAGTAGACTAAAATGCAGATTGTCTTACTAAAACACTGATCTATGCATGATTCAACCGGCTGCAAGACAAGCTAGGAGCAGTAGCTTGAGGGGGAAAGTTCAGGAATAAATAACAAATGATAATAATATCTATCTAAAGCTGTAACACACTTTCATCTTTTAGGTGTATGTATCAGATTTTTCTCCTTTATCTTGTCTCATTCCTTAACTCTATCTTTTGTAACCGTAAGATGTTACCAATGAGAATGCATCCAATTTTTTGCTCTATCATATTTCTATCTCTGGAAGATCAAGACTTGATAACAAAAGTGAGTTGAAGATAGGACAACTTACTTCTTTCTCCCAATTGGCACGTAAAGTGACCAGAAGAAAGCACACCACTTGCACAGTGAGTGCTAATACGATCCCTAAATATAGCCCCTGTATTATCAACATATTAGTATTTACTAGTTTCAGTTAATAAATTACACAAAGCTATTGTTTCAGCTACTAACCAGATTATGAAGGATTTTAGTATTTACTACAAGATCATTTCTCAAAAGTTAAATGGTTAATTTTACCTTTGCTTTCAGGTGGAATACAAAAGCTGAGACAATGGAGAGAGGAACACCCAAACAATAAAAGGATCCTAGATTGATAAATGCACCAAGTTTTTGCCAACCACATCCTCTGGCAACACCTGTGCACAATCAAGGAATTCGAAAAGTTGATCACATTCTATAATTTGTTTCAATTCAATGTAAATTGCAAAAGTCTAGATTGCTTTAGAAGGGACTGAGTTAGTAGTACTATGATAGTAAAATAAGAGAAATGATGGAATTGGATGAAATCATTTGTTTTCTTGAAATCAACTTAATCCAATTCCTTGACATTCAATCAACAGGGAAAGGTTAAAAATGTATTTTTTGAACCTCATCATTGAATGAATTTATTCAATACCTTGAAATGCTGTTTGAAATGAATTTATAAAGACAGAAGTTGCAAGAATTGGCATCATGGAAATCACATGTGTGAGAACTTCATGCACATTGGTAAAAGCACGCCCCCAAACTTTCCATAACGACATAAGGACAGAAAATTCTGAAAGCCCCACCAAAAAGGCCAAGAACATGGTGACTTTAAGTGCTAAATATGCAGCTTTTGAACTACCAGCCCCTAATTCATTTGAGATCCTTGTACTGTTTAAGAGGAAACATGTAATTGGACTTGTTATGGTCAATAATAAGCAAAAATGACACGTTACTGCATCACTACACATGGTAATAACATAGATATCTTTTAACAAGTTTTCAAAATATTGAATAGAATATAAACAATGTTGTTCTGCAAGAAAGACTAACCTTCCAGCTGTACTAAGTCCAAATGACATCATCCAAAATATGCCAGTCGTGTTAAGACTGAGATGAACAAAGAAATACAGTTGGCTAAGAAGGGAAGAAAGTGGGGTTTCAAACGAGAAAGATAAACATATAATAGCATATTCTTTACAGTATCCAGAACAGAAAGTAGCTTAGCATATAAGATATTAACAGAAAAACTAACCATATAGAAAGAACTGAAGTTTGCAATTTCGGATTAGCAAGAGCACCAGACAAGATCACAATTATTTCAAAAGTCCATGATTCTAAGCTGCAACATAATGATACCATAGAAGCAGCAAGAATATGTCAGCATTAGTCATTCACATTACAAGTAAGATTAAAATAAATGTACATTCTAATCCTCCAAAAATATATACCTTATATTACATTAGTCTTTTACTTATCAGTCACATAACTTAATCCTAAGATGATTAGAGATATTGAATTTGTGCTTCAAGAACCAAATTGATGGCATATATGGACTAACTGTGTGCATATTTTAAGAGGATTAATTTAATATATATATATATATATATATATATATATATATATATATTAACAAACTATGGATTAAAGTAACTGGTGTATCTTGAAAATGACAGATGAAAGTGTTTTCATTAACTATGTTGGTTGCGATGCTAGTTGTTATATTCTATGAAAGAAAGAATATGAAAAAATAGCATACCACATCATGACTGCTGAAGGAAAAGCAAGTCTGAGAAAATTTGGGATGTTATGCAATGATTCCTTTGAGAAACCAGTCCAAGTTGCTTTGCATGAAGGGGAGAATCGTATGTAAAGTGCAAGGATTATGGTATTAAACCAATTTGAAATGCAAATTGCAATGGCAGATCCTTTGATACCAAACTCAAATTTTGTAATGAAAATCCAACAGAGAAGCAAGTGCAGTAAGGTAGTAAGGCCAGTGGCTAGAACCATAGGAAAGACTATGCTTTGGGTTTGTAGGAACTTAGTAATGCAGCGAAGAAGAGCATTGGCTGAAAGACTTGGGATCAAATATCTGGCATAGAGTTGAGCTAGTGCTGCAACTTCTTTGTTTTGATGAAGAAGAACAAGAATAGGTTCCAAGTATACCCAGATAATGGACACTGGTATGCTGACAATGGTGAGAACCAGCATGGCTCCTTGCGTGTGCACACCAAGCATGTGATACTGTTTTGCTCCATATGATTGACCGCAAAATGTGTCCAGTGCACTTGACAGTCCCATCTATATAAAATCAACCATCAACATTACTCAAAAATCTTATGAGAATAAAAAAAAGTGCATAATAATGTTTAATAAAACTTTATTGTTCTTCTTTTTCAATAAAAGAACCAACCAGGGAGACAACATTAATAACTATTCCCAACAAAAGCTCAAATCGAGGTCAGGGAGGATTCTCCTAAGACCACATCCAAGGTTCCTTCACTTTGAAGTTTGAAGTTCCATCACGATTTTATTTATAAAAGACACCATAATAAATTAAGGAAAGAATGAGTATATAAACTTTTCTTAATCTCAACTCCTAAATTATGTGAAACTATATTAGAGGTTTCAAAACTCACAATCGTAAAGTGATAATAAGATCATACCACATTTTCACTAGTTGTGAATTGAGTTAAATTTAACTAAATCAGTTTTGTAAGGTTAAGTTAAACTTAAAGTTTATTTTTTAGAATGATACAAAGAGTATAAATATTTAGTGTTACGTATTCACAGAGTATAATCCTATAAACTTGATGTATAAATACTATTTGGATAGGTATAATACACTTATATAAGCAGCAGAGTAATTAAAATGTATATATAGATCTCATTTCACAAGTTAATCTGTAACAAGTTGGTAAACTATAACAGAGAAAAAATTTGTGAACTTACCATGACATTGAAACCAGTAGCACTGACAATTGAACTAGACAAAGACACAGCAGCCAGAAACAACTCACCCAAATGGCCTACAAACATGAGAGATATCATTTGCAAACTAAACTGAAAGACACAGACAAATATCATAGGCCCTGCTAGCCATACTTGCTTCTTTGCTTCTTCTCTTATCTCCTTTCTCCATAACTCCATTCTCTCTTCCTCAACTCTCACACAGTATTAACACAACTTTCTTCAATAAACACAATTTTCTTCACACTTTTTGACACTTTCACTCTCACACGTCTTTTAATCCAAAGCCTAATTCTAATCCAAACAAAGCCTAAAAGTACTCTTTTGTTTTTTTTTATACAAAAGTGGCTGCATAGCCCTGATTTTTGTCTTGAACGCTGCTTTTCTTCCACTTTTTATAATGACATAAATTCTACATAATATATATTATATTATATTACGTAAATATTAAAAAAATTATTAAATAAAAATTAATTTTAAAGATAAAAAATAATTAGTTAATATATTAACTAAATTGGATATTATTAAAAGAATTATTGATATCTAAGTAATTTTTATTATTATTAAAATTTATAAACTAGTTATAGATTGATATCTAAAACCAACTTTATAATCTAAATCAAATGATTAATAATATTAAAACGTAACATCTATATGTCCTGAATAAACCCTAAATTTCAACGGATCAATATTAATATTGTAATTAATCTAACATTAATTTAACATTTAAGATATATTTATTAAGTTGATTTATGATTATTGTGATTATTGTCGTGTTTAATATTTTTTTTTTCAGTTTTTTAAGGTGATTTTATTGATATTTCTAAGATGTTTTTGATGATATTTTCAAGATCATTATATAATACTTTCGGTCTTTTATGATAGAGGTATCTCAGGAAATGTATAGGATAAATTTAAATATTTTTTTACAAAATTTAATAATATTATTAAATGTTTTAAAGTATTCTAAACATGTTTGATTGTTATTATTAAATATTTAAAAATAATTTAAACAAGTTATAATGTTATTATTAAATGTTTTGAAGTATTTTAAACAAGTTTATTTGATGTTTTAAACTATTTCAAATCATAATATAACTTTATAAGTAAAATTTCTCTAAATATTTTTTACTATTATTTAATTATAGGTATATAATAAGATTAATAATTTTTTAAATTATTATTTTAAAGACTGCACTAAAAATAATATTTAAATAAATAATAATATAGAAAATCACCATAATAATGTATTAACTAGACTGTATATAATAATAATTTAGTACTTAATTAATGTATATAATAATTTATGTAATATATATTAAAATAAGAATTCACTTCTAATAAATAAAATTTCGGTCATCAAATGAAAGAAAAAAATAGTATTAATTAATTAATTTGTGACTAATATAATGGTTAATTTGTATTAAGTAGTATATGAAATAGAAATTGCTAAATGACAAAAATCCATTATAAAGTTAAGGCTATTTTTAATTTTTGAAAATATAGTGAAATTTTTATTTTGGACTTTGATGGGACCAATTTTTTCAGACAAAGAGAAGAACAATGACCACATTATTGACCAAAATAATTATAAAAAAAAAATCACTAATTATTAGCTCTCAAAGTAATATAAATTTTCATGTTGTTTATTTAAATTAAAATAGAAATGGTTAAGAAGCATATATGTAGAGATAAAAGTGGCTACTACAGAGATTTTTAGTTGTTGTGTATTTTATTGTATTTCAAAGATTAACTTTTCTTTTATCAATTGAATTTGTTTTGAAGTTATTTGAATTCATACCTCTTACTATTTAATAAATTTTAAATATTTTTATTTCAGAAATTTGATGCATTAATTCATTATAATAAAATTATTAAATAACAAATAAATTTAAAAATAAAAAATAATTAATCACTATAAAATTATTATTAAAACGGTTTCTATTATTAAAAAATTATAAAATAATTTTTAAATTGATATTTAAATTAACTATAAGTTTTTTAAGTTATTAATATTATAATTAATAGTTAGATATATTTAGAAACTATTTAATAAATTTCTATTAATAATAAAAACTATTTTAAATATTAATAATTTTTTAATTTATAAAATAGTTTCTAATTTAATAAATATAATAACTAATTATTTTAGTCTTTAAAATTAATTTTCTTAGACTATTAATTACTTTTATATTTTTTTACTATTTTATTTTAGTTATGGATGATTAATACATGGAGATCGTATTATAATTTAGTTTTCCAAATGGTCCAATTTTATTTTCAAAATACAATCTTGTTAACATTTATACTGTATTAAATACTACTCCTAAAAATATCAATTTGACTCTAATATTTAACTTATCATTCAACCATTTTTTCATAACCAATTTAAAAATATTTCACATATATAAATCATTGTTGAATTGAAGTAGATATTGTCATTATTATTTATTTTAGTTCATCTCGTATTTGACTAACCCAAAATGGGTAAAAAATAGATTGACACACATAAGAATTGTGGGTTAATAGGTCTGACCTATATTTGCAGGTCAACTATAAATTAAAAAAGTTGAAAAAAACTCTACATATTTTTTTTATAATTTTTTAATCCTAAACTTAGTATCTTATAAATAAAAATAATGTACTATGGGAAAAAATATTAAGTCAATTATGAAATAAATTTAAAATCTCTACTTGCAAATATATGATATTGATGAAATAATAAATAAAAATATTTATTCATATTCAACACATGCAAACAATATTACGTAATAAAAATTAATACAGATTGTAAAGGGAGACTAAGTCACCTTGTATTTTTGCTCCTATATGGACCGACGAATTCAAATGTCCAGTCACTCCTGTATTTTTTTGTAGTGAACTGCAAGTTGGTATATCCCGCATTGTCATCTCTACCTAAATGTTACATATCAAATAACAAAACTTTATACATTCCTATAAATTTCAAACTAAACTTCTAGTAAATCTAATGTTTTGTTAGAAATTTAAGTTAATCTAACTCTCACATTGAGTATAAAGGAGAAAGTTGAGCATCATATAAAAAAATCTCTTATGTGAGTTTAACTTATGTCTTATTATGGTGAAATCTTTCTAATAAATCTTCTTAAAAGATCCATCAATCAGTTGATAGTTAGTTTTGGTAACTCGTTGTGAAATTCCTAAATTTGAAAAAGAAGAAAAAAGAAAAATTGAATACTTGAATCCATAATTTAAATGCATATGAAAACACATGTTTGAGGTAATTTCATAAAACTATATTATATGGAATAATTACCATGTTTTTATTTTAAAAGTTATAGCCTTTTTAGGATAAAAACAATTTTTTCTTTTTATATTTCAACTATCGTAAAGGTAAAAACAAATTATTCTCTTATGGTTATATACTATTATTATCTTAAAAAACAATATAGTGAGTAATATAATCTATTTAAATTTATTTTATTTTTTAGAAACAATGAAGCAAAAAATCCTGATAAGATATGGTCAATAAAAATATTAATTTTTAAAATAAATTTGCGAATATTCTTATCAACACATGAAATTAGTGATTAATGTTTTTACATTTTAGATATTTAAAATAATATTTAATATTTTCTATAGAATAATGTTATTTATTACATGAATTTATTGTTTAAAAATATAAATATTTAATGTAAATTTCAATACTTATATATTTATTAAAAATTGACTTTCCAATATCATTACACGAAAATCGTTAAATATAAACTAATTTTAAAGACCAAGAATAATTAGTTACTACATTGACAAAATTAAATACTATTTTAGATATAACAAAATTGTTGATATATAAATTAGTTTCTATTATTAATAAATACTTTCTAAATTGATATCTAATTAGATACCAAAATTTTAGATATCAACTTCATAATTTAAATTATTAGTAGCTAAAACTTAAGTAACTCATTAGATATCAATTTATAAACTATTTATCAATAATAAAAAAACTAATTTAGATACTAATAATTTTTATAGTCTCTAATAATTTTCTTACCAACATTTTCCTTATACGTAGTTTGTGGTCATATCATCAATATTATGTTATATTAACATTACTTACATTTCAGCTTATTGCGATTATAAATTGTCATCAATAATAAGTTATTATGATTATCTTATAAAAAATAGTATAATTACATATAAATGTTTTGATTTAAGTTGTCTATTTTAGTATAGGATTTTTATTTTTACTTACAAAAAGTTTTTTTTTCTTTTAATTTTATGTATACTAGGTAAAAAGTGACAACTTTTTAATAATAGAAATATATAGAAGAGACACTAGAGATTAAATAAAAGTATATTTTATAATGTTAATTAAAAGATAAACCAATCTAAAAAAATGTACTAAAATAATACTTTTAAATTCCACTTTTGCCGTACTTTTTTATCTTTTTGCTATTGCTCTTACAACTTTAATTTTTCTATATGTGTCTCTTAATTTTCTCATTAATTCTTAAAGATGTGTTTTTCAAATTATTCTTACAACTTATTCGAGATTGAATGTCCCCTATTGAGTTGTTTCTGTCTTCTCATCAACTCCAGTGGTCTTCCTTACAAATTTGGGAAGGGTATCTATAATGATACTCCAACACTCAAGTTAGATGAGACAAATTTATTTGGTTCAGTCAAGAGTTTAAACAACCATTACCTTTCACCATGAGAGTCCCCTCTTATTTATATTTTTTTTATTGGACCTTATTTTGTCATAAGAGTAAATGTAGTCTCAATGATCATTTAATCTTGTTTTGTGTCTCCTAATCAAGGTTACGTCGTTAACCTGGGATTTGACGTGAATGTTGAATCTGCCGAAAGGACGCCAAGTCGTGGATGGTAATCGGTCATCCGGTTACCCAACCTTTAGTATAACACTAATAGTTTATTCTTTAAAACAAATGTTCCTATAGACAAACCTAGGAATTGTAGAGAGGGGATATATACTTTATATGTAAGATAACAACCCAGGTATTATATGGTCAAAATATAGTAATTGTCAACATTGTACATAAAACATATTGAAATATTTAAGTTTATTGAGTTTGGAGAGATAGTGTACCAAAAATGATTGAGATTATTGATCTAGATCATGCAAATTATATGCTCAAAATTACTAATCGAGATTATGTTTAGGCAAAGACCATGTCGAAAATCTAAAACGACTCATAAATCTAAATAATAATTAGAAACTAATTAATGATTTAATTAGTCCATATTAAATAAAATTAACCTAAAAAGTTGTTACAATTCAAATCAATATTAAGAGTACTTTCGACTATCCTTTTAGATTGATGGATGTCACCCAATGAATTGCGTTTTTCTATTAAATCTATTACTCCAATTTTCAAATACTAACCTAAGTGTTGGATAACTTTTTGCAAATAGTTCTTTCATTCTAACTGACACCAACAATCAAGATCTAATAAATTATTAAGACCTAAAATCCCAAAACTAATAGATTAAAAGAGAAAACACATTCTCAAACCATAATATTGATTAAAAAAAAACATTCCCAATTCATAAAATAAAATACATGTGAATATTTTTTCAATCCATTTTCATTCATTGAAATGTATAATATATGTTTGTTGATTAATTTGAAATTTTTTGTAAATTTGTCAAAATTATATTGTAAATAACATAACAAATTTATTTATATATTTTTATCCCTATTTAACTTGTCCTAGTACATATGTGATGTGGTCACAAAGGTACTCACTCAGTGAGCCAGCTATTTGAGAGCTAATAATTAGTGATTTTATTTTAATTATTTATTCTTGACTTGCATGTTTCAATGCCTCATTTTTTGGCCAATAGTGTGATCATTGCCCTTCTCAAGGTCTTGATATCCAATTACATAAATCTCTCAGTCTGAAAAAATTGGTCCCATCAAAGTCCAAAATAAAAATTTCACTATATTCTAAAAAATTAAAAATAGCCATAACTTTATAAAGGACTTTTTTGTCAATTAGCCATTTCTATTTCATATAGTAATTAATACAAATTAACCATTAAATGAGTCACAAATTAATTAATTAATAATAACTTTTTTTTCATTTGATGACCGAAATTTTATTTATTACAAGTGAATTCTTATTTTAATATATATTCCATAAATTATTATATAGATTAATTAAGTACTAAATTACTTCATATTAATATAAGAGTCTCTAAACATGGTATAACAAATTTCTAATTAACACTTCACACATGTTAACATAACCTTGTTCTTCACTTTTACTAATACAATCTAGTTAATACATTATTAATGTGATTTTCTATAATATTATTCACTTAAATATTATTTTTAGTGCAACCTTTAAATTAATAACTTAAAAAAATTATTAATCTTATCTACTTATAATTAAATAATAGTAAAAAATATTTTTAGAGTAAATTTCACTTCTAAAGTTATATTATGATTTAAAATAGTTTAAAAACATTGCATAAAACTTGTTTAAAATACTTCAAAACATTTAATAATAACATTATATTATAACTTCTTTAAGTTATTTTTAAATATTTAATAATAACAATCAAACTTGTTTAAAATACTTTAAAACATTTAATAATATTAAATTTTGTGGAAAATTATTTAAATATGTATTAAACATGATCAAGAAACCTCTATCACAACTTAAATGTCGTTGAAAACACCTTAAAAAACCGACAAAAAAAATAATTAAACACGACCATTATCATAAATCAACTCAATAAATATATTTTAAACGTCAAACTAATACTAGATTAGTTACAATATTCATATCAATCTATATCCTTTCATGTTGAAACTATCATCAATAAATAAATTTGTGTGAAACACGTAAATGTTACGTTTTAATATCATCTACCAATTAATTTAGATTATAAAGTTGCTAACAGATTAGATATCAATTTAGTAACCAATCTATAAATTTTATTAATAATAAAAATTACTTTAGATATTAATATTTTTCTTAATCTATAAAATAATATTCAATTTAGTAAATATAATAATTAATTATTTTTTTCTTTAAAATTATTTTTTATTTAATAATTTTTTTAAGTATATACATAATGTAATATAATATAACATATATATATATATATATATTATTATGTAGAACTTTAATTAGATTATAAAAAGTGAAAGAAATTATACAGAAATTTATTATTTTCCAACTCAACTAGGTGAAAGCCGCGTTCAAGAAAAGATCAGGAATACAAAGCCACGTCTCCATGCAGAAAAAAACAAAAGCTGTTTATTTTTAATTGTTTTAAAAAAGCTTTTGAAAAGATGTCAATTTTCTAAATAAATCTTTCAAATATAGCATTTAATGTTATGATGCATTCTCGAAATAAATTTTTTCAATAAAAATTGATTGCTTCTTTTACGAGGAGATGTTCCCCTCTAAGAACAAAAAGCTATCAATATTCAACCAAATTTTCACAGTAAAATCTGCAATCTACCTTTCAGAATGAACAGAGGTTGGAATTTATTAATTTTTTGTAATCATTAAACTTGTGCAGAGTTCTAAAAATCAGTGCATTAATGTTATTAATGTATTTATATGACAATTTAATAAATTCAAATATTTATTAATTTCTTACCAAAGGAGACTCCTCTAGATATATAATGCTGTGAGGGGAAAGGTGTGTTATTGGTGTGTGAGAGTTGAGGAAGAGAGAATGGGGTTATGGAGTAAGGAGATAAGAGAAGAAGCAAAGAAGCAAGTATGGCTAGCAGGGCCTATGATATTTGTCTGTGTCTTTCAGTTTAGTCTGCAAATGATATCTCTCATGTTTGTAGGCCATTTGAGTGAGTTGCTTCTGGCTTCTGTGTCTTTGTCTACTTCAATTGTCAATGCTACTGGTTTCAATGTCATGGTATGTTCACACCATTTTCTCTGTGTTATACTTTGCAAACTTGTTACAGAATGTATTTCTGATATGAGATCTATATATGCATGTTGATTACTCTGTTGTTTATATAAGTCTTCTTTCTCCCCCACCATTTTAGTTTACCTTATATTTATCAATACATTCCCAAATTCTGCATAACTCCTCTCAAACAAGAAAAATATAGAACTATGTATATCATTTTTGATTAAGAACAAAAAAAATCATTTCGAGGTATTCTCTGTTTTGAAACTTCCGTCACGTATACCTCTGTTTTGAAACTTCCGTCACGATTTTATACGTGTCGTGACTGTTAATTCGTGCGCGAGACATAATAAGTATGGTATTCATAATATTTTAAGAGATGAATTTTTAAATTTAACTCAAATATATAAAATCGATCTATGAAATAAGATGTATAAAATGAAGTTTATATCCATTTATATAGTATAATCTAATCGGACCGAAATCTCTATATCATTTTAACATACTCATGTATTCTTGTTCAATATTAATTCTTTCTGCAAATGTAGATTCACACCCTGAGAATGTGGTATGATCTTACTGTCCCTTCATGATTGTGAGTATGAATATATGTTTTTTAATTTTAATAAGATTCTCATAGAATTGTATTCTGTTATTTTTTATTGTACTTGTTGTGAGTAATAAAAGAGTAGGTATTGTTTTAAATTTTAAAATAACTCTTTCATCACCACCAAAAGAATAAAGAGAACAATTTCAATTGCAGAAATGGAGTAAAACAGTATTTATTATCTGTTCATTGCTGTACAGTAATTCTTGGGTTGGTGTGTGTTGACAACTCCAACATGTTATTAATGTCTTGTTGGATGGTAGAATGTCTCGGTTTTCCCGTTGACAAGACAACTCAAATACCTGTTTGGGTTTTTGTTGGGCACATATATTAAGGTTGTCTCCCAGGTTGATTCTTTTGTTGAAAGAGAATAACAATAAAGTTTTACCAAACATTATTATGCACTTTTTTGGTTCTCACAAGATTTTTGACTAATGTTGATGGTTGATTTATATAGATGGGGCTGTCAAGTGCATTGGACACATTTTGTGGTCAATCATATGGAGCAAAGCAGTATCACATGCTTGGTGTGCACACCCAAGGAGCCATGGTGGTTCTCACCATTGTCAGTATACCAGTGTCCATTATCTGGGTATACTTGGAACCTATTCTTGTTCTTCTTCATCAGAACAAAGAAGTTGCAGCACTAGCTCAACTCTATGCCAGATATTTGATCCCAAGTCTTTCAGCCAATGGTCTTCTTCGCTGCATTACTAAGTTCCTACAAACTCAAAGCATAGTCTTTCCTATGGTGCTAGCCACTGGCCTTACTAGCTTACTGCACTTGATTCTCTGTTGGGTTCTCATTATAAAATTTGAGTTTGGTATCAAAGGATCTGCCATTGCAATTTGCATTTCAAATTGGTTTAATACCATAATCCTTGCACTTTACATACGATTCTCCCCTTCATGCAAAGAAACTTGGACTGGTTTATCTAAGGAATCATTGCGTAACATTCCAAATTTTCTCAGACTTGCTTTCCCTTCAGCAGTCATGGTCTGGTATGTTATTGTTTCTGAACCACAACTTTCTCTCATTGAATATAACAACTTGCATTGCAACCAACATATCTAATGAGTACATTTTCATCTCTCACTTTAAACAGACACCAGTTACTTTAATCCATAGTTTGTCAATATATTAAATTAATCCTCTTAAAATATGCACACAAGTTAGTCCATATAAGCCATCAATTTGGTTCTTGAAGCACAAATTCAATATCTCTAATCATCTTAGGATTAAGTTATGCGACTGATAAACAAAGGACATAAGGTATATATTTTTTGAGGATTGGAATGTACATTTATTTTAATCTTACTTGTGATGTGAATGACTAATGCTGACATATTCTAATTGTTGCTTCTATGGTATCATTATGTTGCAGCTTAGAATCATGGACTTTTGAAATAATTGTGATCTTGTCTGGTGCTCATGCTAATCCGAAATTGCAAACTTCAGTTCTTTCTATATGGTTAGTTTATCTGTTAATATCTTAGATGCTAAGCTACTTTCTGTTCTGGATACTGTAAAGAATATGCTATTATATGTTTATCTTTCTCGTTTGAAACCCCACTTTCTTCCATTCTTAATGGCTAACTGTATTTCTTTATTCATCCTAGTCTTAACACGTGTGGAATATTTTGGATGGTACCATTTGGACTTAGTGCTGCTGGAAGGTTAGTCTTTCTTGCAGAACTGCACTGTTTATATTCTATTCAATAGTTTTGAAAACTTGTTAAGATGTGTATGTTATTACCATATGAAATGATGCAATAACGTGTCATTTTAGCTTATTATTGACCATAACAAATCCAATTACATGTTTCCTCTTAAACAGTACAAGGATCTCAAATGAATTGGGGGCTGGTAGTCCAAAAGCTGCATATTTAGCAGTTAAAGTCACCATGTTCATGGCCTTTTTGGTGGGGATTTTAGAATTTTCTGTCCTCATGTCGTTATGGAAAGTTTGGGGGCGTGCTTTTACCAATGTGCATGAAGTGCTCATACATGTGGCTTCCATGATGCCAATTGTTGCAACTTCTGCCTTTATAGATTCAATTCAAACAGCATTTCAAGGTATTGAATAAATTCATTCAATGATGAGGTTCAAAAATTCCATTTTTCTCTTTCCCTGTTGATTGAATGTCAAGGAATTGGATTAAGTTGATTTCAAGAAAACAAATGATCTCATCCAATTCCATCATTTCTCTTATTTTACTATCATATTACTACTGACTCAGTCTCATCTAAAGCAATCTAGACTTTTGCAGTTTACATTGAATTGAAACAAATTATAGAATGTGATCAACTTTTCTAATTCCTTGATTGTGCACAGGTGTTGCCAGAGGATGTGGTTGGCAGAAACTTGGTGCATTTATCAATCTAGGATCTTATTATATTTTGGGTGTTCCTTTCTCCGTTGTCTCAGCTTTTGTATTCCACCTGAAAGAACAGGTAAAATTAACCATTTAACTTTTGAGAAATGATCTTGTAGTAAATACTAAAATCCTTCATAATCTGGTTAGTAGCTGAAACAATAGCTTTGTGTAATTTATTAACTGAAACTAGTAAATACTAATATGTTGATAATACAGGGGCTATATTTAGGGATCGTATTAGCACTCACTGTGCAAGTGGTGTGCTTTCTTCTGGTCACTTTACGTGCCAATTGGGAGAAAGAAGTAAGTTGTCCTATCTTCAACTCACTTTTGTTATCAAGTCTTGATCTTCCAGAGATAGAAATATGATAGAGCAAAAAATTGGATGCATTCTCATTGGTAACATCTTACGGTTACAAAAGATAGAGTTAAGGAATGAATGAGACAAGACAAAGGAGAAAAATCTGATACATACATACACCTAAAAGATGAATGTGTGTTACAGCTTTAGATAGATATTATTATCATTTGTTATTTATTCCTGAACTTTCCTCCTCAAGCTACTACTCCTAGCTTGTCTTGCATCCGGTTGAATCATGCATAGATCAGTGTTTTAGTAAGACAATCTGCATTTTAGTCTGCTGTAGGAACACAAGCAACTTCTATATGTTTAGATAGATTGAATAAAACACTAAATTGGAGGCTAAGGCCTTTTCACACCACAAATCGGTGTTATTTGTATAGAAATTCTGACTTCTGTTGGAGATCTCACATCAACTAACATTTCATAATATATAAGTAGATGCAAACCTCATTTTATAAGTTAGTTTTATAAGATTGAATTAGGCTTAAAATTCACTTCTTAATAACTTTCTTCATCAAGGATCTGATCCAAGTCACCTCTGTTGTAAGGCCATCAAGTTCATGATAATCAGAATTTGTGTTTGATTTAGACATTGCTGTTGACTTTTAGAGGTCCAACACACCAAGTTTTCTTTTACAAACACACATAAGCCTGCCATAGACTTTCTGTCACACAAATCTGTGTTCAATCTGCATAAGAAAATCCTGAAATGTCAAGATCAGGTGAAGTTTTTAGTGAAGAACTTGTGTTGTGATGTCTCACTATGAAGAAATTCTGTTGCAATGCCATGTACTCAAGTGGTTTTTATTGATCAATTGTACATTTTATTGATATTAGGGAAACTTTAAGAAAAACAACATGTAATTTAAGATAAATTTAATGTTACTAAGTAAACTAATTAGTTTTCTTAATCTTGATGAATAGTTAGCTAGGCCTTATAGAAAAAGATAAGAGAGTATTATCTTTTTAAATTTGATTCTTTGGTGATTGTTCAGGCAAAAAAGGCAGCTGCAAGAGTAGGAGGCAGTGAAGTTCAAGCTGAGGAGGCTCAGGGTGGCCAAAATGTTCATACTGATTCATAGTTCAACAATCTTTGTTCTAGTTTTAGCTGTAGAAGTATAGTCACTTACCTTTGGAAAATTTATGCTGCTTAATCATATGAATCCAAACTTAGCATCAGTGTAGTTACAGAACAACCAAAACAATAACCCTGAGTTTTATGAAAAAATTATGATTTAGTTTCTTTTAGTCTATATTTGGTTGCAAGAAAAAAAAAGGTGAGTAAAAAATAAATTTATTTGTTTAAGAAGAAAGTAGTGTTAAAAGGAAAGAAAATTATTAAATATAAACAAATTTTAGAAAAAAAATAGTTAGTGTATTATCTAATTTAGATATTGATGTATAATTAGTTACCAAATTATTCGAATTTAATGATTTTGTTAAAGTCAACCCAATAAAAAATGCATTAATTCTATTCTATTTTCTAAAAATAGTATATCGTTTAATATAATATTTTAAGTCGTTTACTTTTAAAAGTATAAATAGTGTTTTTATTCTCATTCATGAAAGGTAATGCATTTTAGTTAATATTCAATAAAATATTAAATTATTCATATTAATATCATTCATTACACAATTTTGATAATTAAGTATTTATTTAACAGTAATTCGTGGCATTAAATATTATATTGATATCTATGCTATAAGTAAATAGTTAGTAATACGTTTCCCAATTTCTTTTGAATTGGTTAATGTTACTTTATATTTCAATAATAATAATAAATAATAGTAATAATAATAATTAAAACTAACAAATTTTAAATATGGACGTTTTGAACTAATGGTGCTCTTCCTAACGAAGAAATTGCAAACTTCACTCTGTTCTTTAGCTTTCTCATTCTTTAACGGTGAATTTGAAACTCGAAGTTTCATTATATTTTTGTTTTTAAAAAAACATTGTGATAGATTAAGAGAAAAAAGTGTATATAAGAGTGATACATTTTGTACGGGTATGGACGATCGACATTATGATGTGTCTCAGTCTTCCTGTCCGAGATGACCGAGACACACGCTGACGTGTTCCAGTCTGCCTGACTGAGCTGGCCGAGACACAATGCACGGTCAGGCTGACCGACACGTATAATCATTAACGTTCAAATTAAGGTTAGTTAAGTTAAACTATCATTAAGGATTAGGTAATGCAACCTTAAGGGTGTGTTTGGATTAGAGGGTGTGGGGGAGTGGAAAGTTGAGGGTGAGTGGGGGTGGAAGTGTAAAGAAAGTTGAGGTTGTTTAAATTGTGGTATGTTAGAGTTGATGTGTGAGGAAAGTTTATTAAAAATTGTGAGTGATATGATAGTTGTAAGAATATTATAAATTATTTTGAATAGTAAAGTTTGTGAGATTACAATTTTACCCTTGTATATTATTAAAAATTCATATTTCTAATCTAAAGTTTGTTTGACTTTTTAAATTACTATAACATTTTTTTATAACATTTAATTCTAACATCAATAAATAATTAATGTCAAATACAAATTAAAAAAATTAAGTCAAAATCATATTTCTACTCAAAAGTTTGACTGTTTTTTTTAATTACTACAACATTTTTATAATGTTTTTAATTATAACATTAATAAATTATGTTAAATCTAAAAAATGAAAACCCTATAAAAATATTTTTAAAATTTTGAATTCCATTCTGTCTAAATTAAATTTTGTAAATCTTTTTTATAAACAATTCATTTTTAAATAAATAATTACTTTATACATTTATTATTAAAATATCAATTAAAAATACAACTTCTAAAATATCAATTACTTTTTAAAAAACCTACAAATTACAAATTTCTATTTCCAATTGTAAAATTATTCATTTTAAAAACATTAAATTTTTTTCTTATAACAATTAAATCTTATAACAAAAATAACTAAAACATTTTTTTTAATAGTTTTAATGATAATATTAATAATTTTTGTCCAATATTTTAAATAAATAAATCTATTCTCTTATAGACAATTTTTTTTTTATCAGCAATATTTAACTAAACTTTTTCAGTTTTCTTTAATCACTAAAACATTTTTTTATTTGATTTAATTATAACATTAATAATTTATGTTTACTATAATCAAAAACCTAAACTTTACAAATTTTTGTTTCCATTAAATCATTCATTTCATACAAATAAATATTTTTTTTAAATCTTATAAAAATTATAACTATCTACAAAAATTAAAACAATAAATCAAATAAAGGAATTAATTTACTAACTCCTTAACATAATTAACTAAACTAAAGTCTAAACAAATTATATTACAACCAACATTAATTTACTAACTCATTAACATAATTAACTAAACTAAATTCTAAACAAATTATATTACAAAACCATAATCATCCAAACAGAAATATAAAACAGAAAAAAAATAACTTTACATAAAAAATTTAAAAACCTGAAGATAAGCAAGAACAACACAATAGGATGACTGATGGGATGAAGAACACCCGTGCCTGAAAACCACATAAAACAAAATAAGAAACACAGAATTTAACAAAATTTAGAACATAATTGATTATCCATTCAGTTATATACATAGGATAATCGATTATCCATGGATAATCGATTATGTTAGTAGGCAAAAATCAAGCATAATCGATTATGGCAATAAATAATCGATTATGACCCTTTTTTCACACTTCAGATAATCGATTATGGGTTGAAATTTTTACAGATAATCGATTACTAACTTTGCTTAATCGATTATCTTCACCATAATCGATTATGTGACCAGTTTTAATTCAGCCATAATCGATTATGCACCATTCAAAGAAATGCTCTCACCTCAGACGAACCCACAGATGAACCCAGATGAATCACAGAGATGAACCCAGGACGTGAGATGAACAAGCTATACGTAACTCAAGCCCTTAACACAAACTATGATGGCTTACGAATCTCTCCAACCACACTACACTACACTCTCTAATGGCTCGCTTTCTTTGCTTTTCTGTGAATGGAGGAACCACCTTCATGCTTCGTGTTATATAGTCAGCTTCATTCCACACCCACCTACCTCACCCACTGCATTCACTCACCTTTCATAGTTTTACACACGGTCAAACGATTCCTGAGCCAAGTTAAGAATCTGAAGCTTTCATGTGGCATGCATGCAGGGGCACTGTTCAACACAAAAGCAAGGGCACCAAAGTAACTTACTATGAATGACGTGGCACTTTCTCTCTTCAGCTCAACTTTCTCTTCATCTTTGGAGAGAAGCCAAATTCACTCCCATTTCTCTTTCCCTCCATCCTCACTCGCAGCAATTCATGGATCCAAATGGGGTGGTGTTGTGACTTTCGTCGTCGCCAACAGGACCACCCCTGAAACCAAACAAGCCCTAAGTGTGATTCATTCCACTAATCAGGCCCAATGAGGTAAGCCTATTAAAATAATATAAATAGCACATATTCCAAGGAATAAGGTACATCATTTATTATTGTGCATCTACCCGAGTGTCGATCACTCGTTTTACTGACTTGAGCGTCGGAGTGTCTTCTGCAGGTACCTCCCCCATTTGGTATTCACCCGAGACTGAGAGCCGAAGGAGAAGCACGAAGGGGAGAAGGATGCAAAGCCCTAGCAACCTGCCCGACCAAAGAAGAAAGATGAAGACTTCAATAGTTCTCTAGGTTTCGTCTCCCTAGCAGAAACACATTTTAATCAGAAAAAGAAAAATAAATTTATAATTTTATAATTGTTATAGGAAAATCAATTAATAAGACCGATTAATTAGTATACATATATTAGAAATGTTCATCAATTTTAAAAGTTTGCTGAATTTTAAATTATCTAGTATCGTTTATTATTTATTTTTCCAAAAATATACTCCTCTCTTGGTTACCAATTATTATTATTTCTTACACAACTAAAATATCGATTATATTCGAGTAAATTGTCAATTTAGTCATTCAAATAATAGTTCAGTTATTTTAGTCCATAAATTAAAAAATAAATATTTTAATCAAAAGTTACATATATATGACTTAAGTAATAGTATCAGTATATTTTCAAGAACCAAAACGACAATAAACATTAAATCTAAAATCTTAATAAAAATATATATATACATTTAGAAACTTTTTAAAAAATTCTCTTAAATATAAGGAACAAGAAATCACAATTTCAGAGAAAATTATTTATTGAAATTGAAATTATTTATTGGATTCTCTTGTATTGTCGTTCTTTAAAAAAGAGAAATTTGAAAATACAATTTTTAAAAGATGCTTGAATTAAAAAGCAAACAAAATGTAAAACAAGTACAATTTTTTTTCTAAGTTTCCAAAAATATTCTTTTGGTAATTATAATATTTTTTTTACTGAAGTAACCATAATAGTTATAATATGTTTGTAGCCAATTATTTAGCATATAGACGTAAAATATAAAAATATTGCTTGAAATATAAACACGTGCCAAATGGTTTGTGACAGACTTTTAAACACGTTGTTAATGTTCATTAATAAAATCACACTTCAATCGTTTAAATTAGTTATGGACATTTGATTTGAGATTTAATTAAAAAAAAAATAAGTTCATTTGATTTCGTTAGACATACAAGTCATATTTTTTGTTTTTATTTTGTTTCTCTTAAAATTAAATTGTTTAATTAACCTCCCTACAGCATTTATTTTTATATGTTTTTATTAAATAATTATTCTATTTATAATAATATATGACTATTTATAAAAAAAATATCTTCTTAATCGTTATGTAACGACTTCTAATTGATTATGATTTTACCCTTATGGATATAATTTATTTTATTATTAAAAAAAATTACCTGCAATAAATAATAACTATTTCCATATATTCTATAAGTATAACACTAAAAAATTTAATAAAATGTTCTACTTTATAATTATTATTGGTATAAGAAAATTATTTGTTATTATTATAAAATAAAAAAATAAAATAAAAAAACTTATTGTCATTTTTGTTCAACAATGTCATCCTTCATATAAATATCTAACTTTCACACTTAAAATAACTAATACATACATTTTTTTTATTCCTAAATCATTTTTTTAAAATTATTCAAAATAGTATTATTTAAATTAAAAATGCAGATATTTTCACTAGCATTTTATGATGATGTTTGACCCAATTAGACCATTTTAAGATGAAAACAATAACTATTAATAATTAGGTCTAATAGTACCCAATGAAATTTGGTGTTTATTTTGAATAAACCATCATCAATTAATTACAAAAAAATGTTGAAATATTGAAAAATCATCAATTAATTTTCTAACGTTACCAATTTGATGGATTTTCAATTACTCATTATGATTTTTAATAATACTTCAGTGATTAATTTGCACACAAGCATGCATGACAGCATCAAACATCAGCAATGCTTCAAGAATGAGAAGTTCAGGATCAAATGAATGTCAAAATCATTAGCTTGTTAAACAAAAATTAAACCAAGGTTCTGCACATAAGAAACAAAAACGGAACAAACACAGCAAAACTCTAAACAAAAACAAATTTGCTCAGTGCAAAAGCTATTTGAAAACCCCCCAAAGAAAATACATATTATACACTTCAAGTGTAAACAATAATTTCTCTTTATGTTGAATAACAAATCAATGTTAAAATCCAGTTTTCCCCACCATCACTTTTTCAAGCCTCAGCCAAGGGCTCAAGAAAAAGCCCTCAGCCAAGGCCTTCCATGGAGAGAGATACAAGAACAAGTTCTGTTGAATGTTGAGAACAAAAATTCAGAGCAAAGGGATCCAAAGAGTACGGTTACTTAATTTTTTAATCTATGATAGTTACTTTCACTCTCTGAACTGCTATATAAGTGAGATGCTAATCTGCTGTCACTGCTACGTACTTCTTCCTTTAAAAATCAACATAATCATAGGAGCTTCATGCAGAGAGAGAGAGAGACAAGGAAGGAATGACATACATGCGAAGCTGATACGCAGTGTTTTTTCTCAACTGTATCAGAACCCTCGTGTACACTGATGCAACCATCATAGATCTAACTTGTTAAAATTCTAGATCTAACTTTCTTTTTAAATGTGATCTGTCAGCACTGCAGAACCAAAGAAAAAATTAATTAAATAAATAGCAGTTACAAGTAAATTGAGAAGACAACAAATTTGACACACACTTTCATTATTCAACTCTGATAGAAAAAATGAAATTGCATTCAACTCTGTAATGCTTCTCATTAGATATAAAATAAAGATATCAACATGTTTTACCTGGTAATTGTAGGTCTATTTGGAGGTTTCAATCCAAAAAGAGAAAAATCTAGTGACATTGGAACTGGCTCATTTTTGCCTGTGTTATCACCAGCTGCCTGTCTGACACTAACACTGTCATCAAACTTGTCTCCTTGCAAGGAATTGCCTTCAGACCCATCACGCCCTGGCATTACTCTCCTAGACTTTCTTGGAGGTGACAAGACAGTAGGACCTTCGTTTGTAATTACATCTGAAGCCTTAGATTCCTTCTTAGGGGCAGGTCTTGGAAGTTTAACAGGATCTGTGGGCAGAGGTGCAGAAGAGAAGTACCTAAAATGGAAGAGAACAGATTAAAAATCAGGCAAAGAGAAAGAAACATTTTTTCTTAAAGAGAATGGTTATGGTACATACCTGTGCTCTAATGCCTGCTGCACTGAAATTCTAGCTTTTGGATCATAAGTAAACATCTTTGACAACAAATCTAAAGCATCGTCACTTGCCATTGGAAACAAAGAACGCAAAGGTGGAGAAAGAACATGTTGATATTCAACATAATCAGGTAGGTAGACCATATCCGGCCACTGAGAAGGAGATGGAGTTCCAAATGCTGCGAAAATTTTTCCTAATTGATCAATATCACTTGAACCCTACACCAAATGACAAAAACAAACTCATGAAATCACCAGAAGGAAGATACCTAAGTACACAAAAACAATACACACTTTGAAATTAAATAGCAAAACAGTGACATAAAAAATTGTCAGAACAGGAATAACATCTATTCCAGAACATCAGCCTTTCATCATTTACCATAAAATAGTCTACTCTTATTAATAAATGGGAATGCACAGAAAGAGAGAGCCTTACTTTTTCCACACTCTCAAATAAACATTCTCAATACTCTTCTCAGATAGGGATGTGCATTTCACTCACTACCTCTGCAATTAGCCAAAAAAATTTATCTCGACCTTCTCAAACTACTCTTCTCTCTTTTTATCTTTATCTACATACTCGATCTCTTAAACCAATTATCCTTTCAATCTACTCTTTTATTTTCATCTCTAAATTAAATTTCATTGCTTTTTTATAAAAAAAAAAGTAATAGTTAAATATAACCTTATATCACAATTTAAATTTTTTATCATAAATCCAAAATTTTAATTTATATTATTAAAATATTTATTTATCATGAATTTTAATTATCACATAATTCATATGCTTTAAAATATTATTTATTATGAATTTTAATTACAAAATTTATATAATAAAAAATAGTTATATATATATGTATGAATTTTAATTGTCATATAATTTATATACTAAAAAATATTTATATATTATGAATTTTAATTATAATATAATTTATATATTAAAAAATATTTATTTCTTAAGAATTTTATTAGGTCTCAATTAAAAAAAGATATGTAATTGGGTCTTTAATTTTTCATTTTTTGTAATTGACTCTGTAGGACATAACACCGCCACAAAAATTTTATTTTCTAGCAATTTCAAGCCGTCATAATCCAACTCCAAGGACCCAATTAGAATTTTCTTTTTAGTTTAGACACAATTAAAAATTCCGAAATAGTTTAGGGATCTAGTGATTAATTTTTAACCTACAAAAAGTGAACATTTATCCTGTGCCTAATAGTTCATACATAATCACCATGAAAATATTGATTTACCTGCAGGAAGGGTCGACGAAGAAGAAGTTCAGCAAAAATACAGGCTGCAGCCCAAACATCTACCCCTGGACCATATTGCTTGGTACCAAATAATAGTTCAGGTGCTCTATACCACCTTGCAAACACCTATTCATGTATTTTGTGTCAAAAATGTGCATCAAGAGAAGTGCGAGGTACAAACACAAGGATGAAACATGTTAAGTTCAAAGGTACACAAAAGCTGACATCTAGAGGAGGCAATGAAGACATGGTATTCAAAAGAAACACTTTTGTTACAAAGAGGCTGATATGCAAGCTGCTACTTACTGATTCAACAAATTGTACTCCACTCTTCAGGAAAACATATTCACCAAAAATCTAGAAAACTTCTACTTCCAAGTCATGTCCATGCTTTTTTACCCATAATTTTTTTTCTTTCCCTTGTTTTCTTTAAGTTTTGGGACAAAGCCAGGAAGTAATAATACAGATTTCATGGTAAACGCAGCTTGACTTGCATTGTGTGTTTTCATATAAATTCGAACTAAAGCATCATAGAAAACCAAAGGTGATTATAAAATATCTAGGGAATATTCTTTTCTAGTCATGCAAATTCTAACCATCCAAATTTAGGAAAGTTTGCTAGTCTTATTATTGAAGAATCTGAAGAAAGTGGAATAATTAACAGATGAGTTGAGTTTTATTTAAATTCACAATTTACTCAGAATGCTGATATTAATTAAAGAAACCAGTCCGTTTCCAAAGTCCTTCCTCAAATTGTAAGGATTAATCCCGCATACTTAAAGGATTCCCAAGACATTATGCATAAAGAAGCAAACCTGATGAGTGAACCTGCGGTCTGGGCTTCCAAATACCCGAGCTAAACCAAAATCTGCAAGTTTCAGATGTCCGTTAGATCCTATCAACAAGTTATTTGGCTTCATATCCCTGAAAATGCATAACAAAACCTCTGAGCTCAGAACTAAAAGCAAGTAATGACTTAGAATGACCATATAAGCAACATAATCTACCTATGTAACACCCATTTCTTGTGGCAAACAGCAAGGCCTTTAAGTGTCATCTGAAGGTAAGATTTTATATCACCGGGTGAAAGAACAATATTCCGATCCCGTATAACAGCTTCAAGGTCTGTCTCCATGAACGCAAACACGAGATGTAAATTCCCTTTATGGGGAAAGGCATCAATCAGCTCAATAATGTTTGGATCTTTGAGCTCCTTAAGCAGTTTAATTTCTCTGAGAGCCGTAAAATTCACCCCTTCTTTCTGCTTGCCAAGCCGGATCTTCTTAATTGCCACCGTCTGCCCTGTCTGTCCATGCAATGAATACATCTTTATAATCATAAGGACCACAAGATAATGATAACAATAACAGTACCATTGTAGTATCATCTCATTATTAAATAAAAGGCCAATTCATGAAGACGTGTGCAGCCATAATTTCACAATACAATCAAATAGTATCCATTGCAACAAAAATCAAATAGCAGCCACAACCAACACAAAACAAAAAATTAACGGAAACTGGAATACCCCATTGCAAGTTACCACAAAAAAAGCATAGTTTTACCAAATCCATTTTTAAACAACTTTAAAATGCATACATTCCCTGAATATTATTAAAGACTTTTTTTTCCTCTTATTCAAAGATTCCATTAACCCAACCTTCAATATAAGACATTTCAACTTCTTTTCCAAGTTCCAAACTTTATTCAAACCCAATTCTCACAATCCATAACAAAATATCTTCGCTACAAATATACTCATAATTTTGTCCATAACTGTTCTTTTACTTTGTTTTTCTTTCTTTTTTTTTTTACTTTAACGAACAGAACAGAGTTAAACACTAGAAAAAAGTTACCTGCGTATCGATGGCTTTGTAAACGACACCGTATGTACCTTCACCAAGGACCTCACGCTTGAGATACCTATCGGCTACTTTCTTGGACAGATCGAATTCTGACATTTTTCCCCCCAAAATTGGCGGCGAAGATGCAAAGAAACTATGAAACACAGCTGAAATTCAGTAACAAAATTGCGAATTCACAAGTGGGTCATCTAGAAACGGCTAGGGTTTCTGGTTGGGGAAATCGCAATCTACCAATTGCATTTGAAATTGAACTGGAAAATTGAGAATAAACAAATGGGTCACGCTGGAAAAGCCTCAACTCAAAGAGTGTTGATAGTTTTTTTCTCAGTGGTGTGTGAAGGTAGAGAGAGAGAGAGAGAGAGAGAAAGAAATAGTGAAGAACTGCGATAAAGAGAGAGAGAAAAAAGAGAGAGGGAGCGTTGGACAAGTGCAACGGCTACACTACTACTACACCCAATTTGCTGAATAAAATAAAATAATAATGTAATAAACGCGCTTCAATTGTTTTATTAATTTATTTATTATTGATAATAAATACCTTTCGAGTTCCTCATATATTATATATTATAAACAATAATTGGAAGGTGTCTGATTTTATTTTATTTTTCTTTGGGATTCTTGATTAGATTTTCGTTTAACATTTAACTCTTTTCTTCGTAAAGTTAGGACCCACATGCCTAAGTTATTGATTTTCGAAAATTAATGGTTTGTTTTGCATTTTTTTATTAAAAAGTTATGCCTCTTCTTTAAATAGTTGGTATGATAGTTTCTAGATTGTTTCTTTCAGCACATATTCTTCTACTACTTTCTATAAAATGTGAAAATATTTTTTTATCTTTCTTGTTTATTCTCATAGACTAACTATCAGATTATGTAATTCGGACACGTATTTTGAAAAAATATTTTCAGATTATGTAATCTAAAAACTAATCATGCATATGAAAAAAAGTTTACAGATTATGTAATCTGAAAGCTAATTACGAATATAAAAAAAAAACTTCTAGATTACGTAATCCAAAATATTATAGAGGGATATTTTTGAAAATACGATAATTTATGGAGGTGAGAGAATAACATATGAATGTGAAAGAATAACCAGTTAGGTTTCTAAGGGGTTCCCAATGATGAGGGTTGTGTCCTTCTTATGAACTAATAATATGTAAATGTTTACTTTAATGGTTTTTAGAGGAAAAATAGAGTTTTCTTTAAGATGAGTAATGGTAATAAAGAGGTTTGATGTAAGATGTTAAGCTTACTGTGAGTCTTTGAGATTCGTTTAATGAATTTTGAAATTTTTATGTAAGGAGAAGATTTCAAGATGTTTAGCATCTAATAATTGTATGTGCTACAATAAAAAACATTAAGAAATTTGTTTCACACATATGTTTTATTATTGAGGGTATGTTGAATTTGCTTTTGATTTTGGTTAAAGAATAGAGTTGTTTTCAATTATCAATTATCCACGTTATAAATAACAACAATTATGATATGTTTAAGTCAACTTTTTGTTATTGTAAAATTACCATGAAATTGTAATTACCATGATAAAGAAGGATAATTTAGATATATTATAAAAGCAAAATAAAGAGAAATAACGAAATCTCAAAATAAAGAGGGTGGAGGAAAAGAGTTAAAAGTATTGAAGATGAATATATATTCTCTATTAGTAGTATTTTTGGTTGTTGTTAGATGGACTCGGTGTTGTTATTATATTATGTTTGTCAAAAAATAACATAAATCCAATTTTTATGAGGTACACATTATGCAAAAGTTACCCTATTGTATAATAAAATATCATCCATGAAAATTGAGCCATAATTTGAAAGTTGAGCATTTCATTACATGTGATCATTGTAAAGGAACATATTCTCCTATAAACGTATTTTGAGGACATTTTCTCACTCTACTACAATTAATTACAATGAAGATAAAATTTGAAAACCTTTCATTATTCAAGTTGCAACAAAAAAATATCCATAAACATATTTATGTTGTCACTAGTGGAAAATATCTTTTTACAATAAAATATAACATGGGTTAAGCTAAAATATAGTAAATTAAAAATTGATGAGAATTTTTTTAATAATTATGTTAAAATTTATGTTTAATATTAAATTGTTATTGAATTGATATTATAAATGAGAGTATAATTTTATTATTAGATTGTGGCATAAATTATTTGGAAAGTGGAAACTTTTAATATTAGTTATATATTGAGTTTACTCATATTATTTGGTTTTATTATAAGTTGAAATATTTTTATGTAAATTTGAGCTCAAAATATGCATATGCTTTTATTGATATTTGTTTTTTGTCTTAGTTTGATATTCTTATTCGTAATATGTTAATTGTATTAGAGTTAGATTCGGAGATGTCCAATCCTCTACAAATTGTAATGTTTTATTTTAAAATACCTTATTTTAAATGTTGTGTTGTCAAATTTTGAGTTGTTTTGTGACCTATATTGCATTGAGTGAATTTTAGTTTCACGTTTGGCATTTGATATAAAGACTAATTACTAACTCCAATTTCATTATCTTCAAAAACAAAAGGAGATAGTAATCACAATAATTATAATAATTATATTGAATGATGAATTCTCCACTTTTGTATAGCTCAATAGTAAATATATTTTAATCACATTACGTGTATTTTATGAAATTTTGATTGATTGCATTAATCTTCGGGTACATTAAGGAAAAAGCTTTCTAAGATGTTTTAAAATTTTGTGGCGATAATGTATTTGGGAGGATGATAAATTTCATATTTTTCAAAACAAATATTTTAAATTAATTCAGAAACGTTAAATTCGTAATAAATATATATAGGATGTTCTAAAATGATAAATCCAAAGTAACTCAAAAAATTTCAAATTATAGCTTTTGTGAGGTTTAAAATAAAATAAAAAACAATCTTTTTCGTTATACTAGAAAGTTACGAGTTGGATCAAACAGTAACTAGTTGGGCCAATAGAGGGAAATTTCTTCCTATACCTCTACATTTTTCTTCCTACACCCCTACGTTCTTCAAAAATACCGAAATTATCCTTTACAACTTTAGGTGTTTCTGAAATAGTAGTTCCATAAGCAAAGGGTATTTTTGTAATAGAAAATCCGAAAGAAAAAAAAATATTCCAGAACTACCGGAACACATTTGTTTTTATTTTCATATTGATAAATCCGGAATTCATAAAACATGTTCCAGAAAAAATGTTCCAAAATTATTTCAGAAAGAATAATTTGAAAGTCATTTTAAAGGGGGCAAAATAGTCTTATCTGAAAATGATGGGGTGCAGGGAGAAATTTGTAGGTAGAAGTTGCCCCAATAGAGTTGAGACCAAGTAGGCCCATTGGGCCAGACAAGTCCATGAATGTAAAAAAGATAAAAAAAAATAAAAAACGCCCACCGTGGGGCTCGAACCCACGACCACAAGGTTAAGAGCCTTGCGCTCTACCAACTGAACTAGACGGGCATCTTGTTATTTGAAAAGAAAATTACTATTTTAATAATATATTTTGAATAATGTAACATTTTTTATAATTTTTTATTATTAGATACTATTTGTCTTGGTTTTTTATTTATTTACTGTGGAAAAAATAATAAATGGTGGTGTTACATTATGAACCTTCTGGAAGTAGCAGATGTGGTTTTACTATAGTTGTTTTGATGAAAGAAAAAAAAAAAGGTTTAATTATGAGAAAGAGAATGAAACCTTATTGGCAGCTTTTCACTGCAAAACGTGCTTCTCTTTCCACTCTTTTCTCACCTCAAAATCTCTTACTACTTCTTATCATCATACAAAATAAACTTTCATCTTTTTACTACTTCTTATATTATACATAATTTATTCATTTTAATATTTTTTAAATTTTATTTATTTAAATAATTAACCTATCAAAATTGAATGGTTTTGGTAAACGATCCAAAACTTTCAATTTAATTCACCAACTAAGTAAATGTTCATCAACTATTTGAAAGAACATCAATTCAAATTAGTCTTTTGCACATGTTTTTAGAATATCCTTAACTATGAACTTAATTCACCAAAACTAAGCAAATGTCCATCAACTATTTGAAGTAACATAAGTTTAAATTATTTTTTTCACATGTTTTCAACTATTCTCATAGATTCTGAAATTGTTCATTTTTTAAAATTATTGAACTAGTCATTGAACCAATCAAACTTGTTTATTTAGTCGGATTTTGGTAATTATGGTACTTTTGAAATTATGAACTGAGTTCGTTACTATGATGAAAAGATTTTTTTTTTTTTTTAATCAGCAAAGACTACGATGAAAAGATTATCGATCTTTTAAGTTTATTAGTCTCATTAGTTTATTTATGAGGTTGGAGATTGTAAGATCATGAACTCAGCCTGTTAAGATGACAAAATGATTTTAGTGTTGATTTAGAAAATTAATGAAGAATATCTCGTTTATTTATAGAGAAGAGAAAAGAGCGTTAACTACGATATTTAGCTGGATATGCGGAACAAAGAGTTATTATGAAATAGAACTGAAAAAAAAAACTAGATACCAATGTTTCTACCTAAACTAAATGCTACCTAAACTAAATGCTTTTAATTAAGGTTTTAGGCTACTTCTCAATTATTATTAATATTAATGTAAAATGTAGATTATAACTTACAAATCTTATTACATTCTTTTGAAGACGTAGAAAAATGATGAATAACGTTCAGAAGGGTCAAAAACACACAAAAATATGCAGAAGGGTGAAAATTAAAGTTTGAGGGAATTCATATTTTACAGCTTTTTTTGGGGACTCGAGACACAGTTTTCCATAAAAAAAAAAACTGAATCAATCATAATATATAAGAGCAGGTTGAATAGTGTATTAGATTGGACCCATCGAATCAATGGAAAATTTAATTAATTACCTACTTAGTAAACAATTCAATTGAATGGATATATAATTAATTATAGAATTTATTGATATTTCCAAACTTTTTTTATTAGTTTTTATTTACATTTATTTAAATTGATTAAAGTTATAGCTTTGTTTTAAAGTTATAGCTTTGATTAAATTTATTTAAAATTTGGATGTCATGTTAGTTTATTTTATAAGAAAAATATTTGATAATATGTAGAAAAAATTAGAGTATTATACATTATAATGAAAAAAAAATGTTAGATTTTAAATTTGATTAATATATAATTTTTTGTTTACGAATTAGATTGAAAAAGAACTTTAGATTAATGTAGATAGAACACAAAGACTCGTAGAATGGACCCTTTGAATCAATGGAAAATTGAATTTACTCACACAGTAAACATGCATTTAAATATAATTTATTGGAATTTTTTGCTGTTTTTCCAAAAAAAAATTATTAGTTTTTAGTGTTCATAAATTTTGAAAAAGATTTATATCTACTAGGCACATGCAACATTGATCCAATCAACTAATTAGAAATACATTTAATATAAATATAAGTGTTATTGATTAAAATATTTCATTGATCATCCTTTAACACCATAAACAGTTTTATGAATATTTTTAAAATTGAATCCATCAATAAACCAGTTCAGGGATTAACTGTTCAAATAAAATCAAATAAATGAGATCAAATCAATATTAATAAAACTATTTTTAATAATTTTTAATACTATAAATATATTTTTAAAATAGAATAAAATAAAATAAAATATAAAAATTTAAATAAACTTAACTAAATTAGACAGAGGATGATTTTAGAATATAATTTTAACATCTATCATTTTTAGTAAGGTTAGATTTTGAAATCATTTCTTTCATATTTTGTTATTTTTTCTTTTAATAGATAAAAAATTGAGAGGATAATTTGTCAAACTCAAATAATGTTCTTACCCTAAACCTAAACTCAACTATGATATTTTCATTTATTTTTTTTTATATCATAACAAATTTTTGTGACACTTTTAACAGTTGTGTATCAGAACTAAAATATATATATATATATATATATATATATATATATATATATAAAAAACTACTGATTGAGTTAGAATAATTTTACATTAACATACATAAGCAATAAAATAAAGTGTTGATGTTAAAATTATATAATGTTTAGCTTTATCATCACAATAATAAATATTATTATCAAGGCTTGAAAAATATCTAGAATTACCCCTTAGAACCCTAAAAATAAAATTATGCAGAACATAATTGATTTGCATGATTAGGATTTAGGAGGGAGGAGTAAGTAAGAGAAGAATAAAGGTTGCAACAACTGCTGGTGGAAACAATTAAGATATTGGCACTTCTGAGTTACTCATTCAATAAGAACCTTCAAATCATGTGAAAACTCTCACCATCCCTCTGCACTCACAATGCCATGAATTAAATACACTTTACCTACTGATATTCACACACACTTATCCAAACATCACACAACAAAACAAAACAATCATTTGGGAAAAAAGGAACCACAAAATCCAAACTTAACAACACTAATTCTGTATTTGAGCCAACAAGTACACAATTAACTATGTGACTAAAACTTGTTAACTGGTATTTTAAAGTGTTTGTTTCTGTCTAAATCATGTACAAGGCAAATCCAAGTATGCTGTAAGACCACATAAAACCAAAACCTGAATCAAATGTAGTTGTTTCATCCATGATTTGTTCATGCTACAGCATTCCAAATCCAATCCCTTCTTGGTGACTTTGCTCTGGTGAGTACTTTAGATCTAAACGAGGTAGCATACTGCCAAACTTTCCACAGCCACACCACTTTCTTTTTCCTTTTTTTTATCTTTATATATTGTACACCAACCCCACCATCTTTTACCCTTTATCTTTCTTTGCCTTTCCCTTTGGTTCCTCCTATCCATAAAACCTATACTAACATCACATTTTCTTCTTTTTGGTAAGAGGAACAAGACAACTTTCTTCCATTCCATTCCATTCCTTTCCCCTCAGCTTAGGCATATACTCTTTAACTCTGGAATTAGCACCATGTCATTGACACTTTTCCTCTTGTGCATCCTTTTCTTCCCTTGCTACCTGTGCCATACTGACTCAGCAGCAACAACCACCCTTAAGCCCGTTTTGCTAACCCCAGCCAAGCCTTCAACGACAATCCCTGCATTCCCAGAAGAATCTGATGTTGCAGGTTGCCCTCTTACCCTCTCAGATGAGCTCTTTGATGGGATCAAGAGTGCATGTGGTGGTGCCAAAAGTGGTGGTGACATGGAGCTCCACCGCAGCAGGTGCTGCCCAGTGCTTGCAGCATGGTTGTATTCTGCATATTCTTCTACTGCACTAGGCATGTTGGGCCACAGGCATAGCAATGTTCATGGCCACTCTACATCAGTATATGACATGATGCCTTTGCTGCCAGATGACTCAGAAACCTGTGTGAATGAGCTAGGAAAGGCTTTGGAAGTTAGGGGAATTGAGCTTACCAAGCCTAATGATACCTGTGATGTGGTGTATTGCTTTTGTGGCATTAGGCTGCATCACTTGACATGCCCAGATGCATTTTCTGTTAGCCAAAATGGGGAGCTTGTGGGGGATGCAGGTGTCAGAAGGTTGGAGAAGAATTGCTTGAGTAGTAGCACTGATGTCAATGGCTTACCAGGTCTTGGAGGGTGCTCTAAGTGCTTAAATACCCTCTATTTGGTGAGTTTTCCCAGTTTATACATAAAAAAAAATCTCTTTTTTCTAGGGTATTCTTTTCATGTTTCGGTGTCATTTGCTTAGTTCATTGTGACTTGGAAGTTGATGGATCTTGTTGAAAGTTGAAGATCAAGATGGTGTTTTGGTTTCATTTTCATCTTCTTCACTCATGCTTGGTACTTAGTAAAGTTGTGTCATGCTTTTGTTTACCTGTGATGTTGGTTGCTTTCTAAGCCTTTTCACAGTTCTTCACGCGCCTTTGGAGTTTGTGTGGTTCACGAACATGGCTGGAGCCAATGGTGGATTAGTAGTATGCTTTGTAACTCAGCAACTATTTTTTTTTGTCACATGAGAATTTAGAGAAACCAGTATTAACTCTAATGTCTCAAAAATCAAGTTCTTAAATAAACTGATATAGCTGGGAAATATTAAGCAAATAAGTGCAATGTCACTATCTTGGTACTTCAAATTAAGTTGTAGTTTTGGATTATTGGTATTAAGAGGACCCTTTAGCTAACACCAGTCCTTTTAGATAATTCTCTTCTGGATCAAGTATGAAAATGACTCAGAGAAAATGGTCTTATGCAAAACTAGCTTTCTTGGTATGATGATTTATGACAGATAGTGTCATTTGTTAAATGCTTGAGACCCCATCCAATTTGACTGTTCTTATTATTAGCCTGCCCTGGTCATAAATGATGGTTTCTTAATATAGAATTTTAGTTTTGTTCTTTTTCTTTCTCTCATATATACCTACAGATCTTTTAATTCTCTGATTCTTCTTGAGTCATTCATCCTATTGTCTGTCATGATCTCATTTTTTAGTAAGCATCATACAGTTTTGAAAATTAGATACCAACATCATTTGTGGCTGTGTTTGGATTTGTTGTTCCTGTTTCTGATTTTCAGTTAGGAGTTTGCAGAATTTATGCCCCTTGTCCTTAAAATCCTTGAAATTGTTTCAGAATCTTAAATTGTCATTGAAGTCTCATGCTAGGGTCACATTTTTTGTTGCATTTAAAAATATTATTCAGGGTTGCTAACAAATTAATAATTGCACACTGCCACACTATTAAAAGCCTTGCATTAGGTAGTGCATTAGCCTTGATGTGCATCTGAGACCATTTTTGCTATGAGTGGATGTTACACCAACCAAGATGCTATTTAAGAAGCTTTGATGCACCGAACCCCTTTTGTGGAATCACTTATATGCAACCTCTTTTGATATTCTCATTGAAGTATTACTTCTACGCAGCTTAACAAGAAGTCTTCAAATTCAAGCAAAGCAGAAGACAGGACCACCAAGATCCACAACAAAGACTGTGAGCTTATGGGCTTGACATGGCTTCTGGCTAAAAATAGGACAGCTTATATGCACACAGTTTCTGGTGTTCTCAGAGCTCTGATGTTGAACACTGATGCCTCTTACCCTCATTCCTGCTCTCTAAACAGTGATGGAATGCCTCTTGCTGTGGACTCATCTGAAATCTCTAATCACTCTTCATCAACCAACCTCCAACCACTCATCTCTCTTTCTTTGTTCTTGCTTTGTCTGCTACTACTACCTATGCATTTTACCATGATATGAGCAAAAAAAAGATCTCAAACATGACATTTTGTAGATTTGGATCTTTATGTTGTTGCTTAGGAATGTAGTTTTTATTGATTGCAGGGTGTGTATCAAGTGAGATAAGTGTTTATAAGAGAGGACAAGAGAAGTTAACTTCACCATACAACCATAAATGGATGGTACAATCACAGAGTCTTGTGTCTTTGACTTTGTTGATTGATCATATGATAATGAAGAACTTTTCATCATAATCATCCATGTATGGTTGCATAATATCTAGATTTCTTTCCTTCACTCTTTTGAACAAACACTCCTCTCACTTGATAAGCATCTCTTAGTTGCAATAGGGTGAGGTGTTTGATATTTGCCAGGGTTTTGCTTTGGTGGACCACCATAATAGGAACTTGTGAAGTTGTTTTCAAGGGACAACATTTGGAAGTAGTGTTCAGTTATTAGGGTGGCATTTTTCATGAGACAGTTATATATGGTTTATGGAAAGTCAACTTCCTCATCAGAACACTCATGTTCTTTGTTGTCTACACTTGATGTGGTGATGTTTTTTGCTAGCTCAATTATTCCAAAAACAATGACTTGTCACAAGTTCAGCATGGAGAAATTATGAATCAGCCAATAGGGAAAATTTTGATAGTGATAAAGAAGACAAATAAACAAAAAGTTAAAAGCAACTTGTTTATACTTCTTCTCTAAAAGATGAAAAGAATAATGTTCTTAACATGTAAGGATTTTTTTACATCTACCCCTTAAAAAAATTATCATAGGAAAATGTCATTCTTGAAGAAAAATCACTTAAATATGAAATAAAAATAAGCACAATTACCATGGCATTCTAATATGATTAAATTAAGGCAATTGCTTCTCCACTTGTGTTTCAATATTTAAATTTCTTGAACGCTTTTCTGGATTTTGTTTTCCACATTTTTTTTAAATGTATTTTGTGTTTCAAAATTCTTGAAATATATTGGTTGCGAGTCAAAATTCATGGGGTGCAGTAAGCAATAACCCTAAATAGTCTATTGGGCCAAACATCAAAATTCAGGGGCGTAGGAAGCAATTATCTTAACTAGTCCATTGGGCCAAATATCAAAATTAAAAAAAAATAAAGCGCCCACCGTGGGGCTCGAACCCACGACCACAAGGTTAAGAGCCTTGCGCTCTACCAACTGAGCTAGACGGGCTTTTTGTTTATATTTTAATACAATTAAGATTACAATAATTGTTTTTATTTTTTAAAATAAATATATATTTTTTTTTTCCTTCCCTTTTCACCTTTTTCCACCATAAGAAAAGGACAAACTTTTTGTGAATAATTTTTTTGGGAAAATGACATATTAGCAAATTGTAAGGATCAGTTTGGCAGTCACTTTTGACTCAAGTCTTTGACTATTAAGCAGTAGCATAAAGTTGAAGCCATTCATTTAGTTTTATTTTTTTTGTTTCATCATGAGGATATTTGCATGTATTTAACCTAATAATTCATTTTTTTTATAAGAGGGATAATTTGTTGTTTTACATCTTGAAAGTTTACTTAAAATTAATTTCCACTGAACTTTTATTTTAGGTATAAATGAATTTTTACTAAAATCATATAAGATTATTATAAAAATAATAAATCTCTTTTATCTATATTTAACATGATTACATAGATGCCCAATTGAATTAAAAATACATATGATATAATTAATCAAACTGAAAAATAATGGAACTATTAAGTGTTGATAATCAACAAATAATTACTTTAAGCAAACTATTGTGTACATCAACTTTTAGAAATAAGTATTCTAGTTTTTAGTAATATATTTATCGATACTTATCTTACTTTGCTTTATAGATACACTAGACACTAAAATTTAAATTAAAAACTAGTTTTTAAACTAAATAGCATTTTAAACTGAATTAAAAGTGTTAGGGTTTAGGGTCAAAACCAACTTCTAACTCCCAAAATGCAATAGGAACTTCTAAACCAACTTCTAAGCTTCAAGAATGCCAAAACTTAGGAATCAAAGTATTTTCGAACAATATTTTCTACTAATTAAACCGATTTTAGTAATTTGTAAAAGTTATAATTTTAAATTAACTATTGTCCAAAATCACGATTATTCAATATGATTTTTTTTCTTGTATTCAAAACTATTATTTCTTTATGGGTGGTGATAGTTTTAACCCCCAAGTTAAACATATACACTCTACACACTAAATTATTATTTTAATTATATTTATTTTATTTTTTAATTTAAAATATTATTAGATTATTATTATATTTGAATAAATTATATATTATGTTAAAGATTAAAAAGGTTATTGATATTTAAATTAATTTTTTAATTTTGATAAATGATTTTTAAATTGATATCTAATTAACTATCAAAGTTTAGCTACCAACTTTAAAATCTAAATGGTTGATAGCTAAAATTTTGGTAACTAATTATATATTAATTTATAAATTATTTATTAATAATAAAAATTAATCAAATACTGATAATTTTTTTAGTTTACAAAATAGTATATAATTTAGTAACTAATTATTTTTTCTTCCTATAAAAATTGGTTTTTGATTTGGTTTTTTAAGTAGATATTTAGTTTCTGATTTTCTAATAGTGATTGTTGATGATGATAGTCAAAAGAAAGGAAAGAGTTGTGTGGATGTATAATTGGGCAAAATCTATGATTGAGGCTATCAACAAGGTTTGAAGTATCTAAGTTGAAGAATTTTTGGTTTGATAAGGATAAGGAGTGGATTTTTATTGAGGTTGTTGATGATAACCACAAAGAGACATTGATATGAGTTTTGTTTTGCTTTATTTTCAAAACATTGTGGGAATGTGGGCTCTATGAGTCACCATCTTCTTTTTGGGACTAAGAGCAACATCAAGTGGAGCAACAAATTAGGGTTACATATTCACATTGCATAACAAGTGGCAAGTTTGAGATGAAAATAGAAAAAAATGGATGGAAATGGCATCAATTTTATTATTTTTATTTTAGTGTGTTTGATTATTTTTGGAGGTGATTTCATTGAATTGATTGTCACATCAATTTATTAATAACAATCATCAACATTTATTACTTGTTATAGACATAAAATAAAATACTTAAATCCTACATACGAGTCTCTTAAATTTTAATTCAAAGATTAATATGTCATATTTATTTGATGAATAATAATATAATTTTCTTATATGATTATTCGACTCTATGATTTTTTATATGTCTATCAAGAGCTACCTCTAACTAATGGTAGAAATTTACATTAATTCTCTCATTGAAATAGATACCTTCATTCAACATAATCTATAGTAATACTTATGCAATAACTACGAAAATTTTTCACATTATGTTATAAATAATTCACTTAATTCCATCTAGCTATATATTCACATCTAAAGACAATAAATCAATGAAATAAAATAAATTAAAATATAAAAAATTGCAACTATTTTAATACATCATATGTATCCTTTAAAAAGAGTAAAAATAATTGTTAGTATACAGAAATATGACTAGAACGAGTATCCTTATACAAGCAATGTTTTTTTTTTAAAGGAAAGAAGAATTGCTACAACATTCTCCTCACTTAAATAATGGATTGTCATTTGAGTCACGAAATAAACATTAAAACTTTGTTTAGATGAAGGAGAGTATAAAAAAAAAAGGAAGGAAAGGTGAGTGAAAATTTTTATCATTTGAATTTGATGGAAGAAAGTCAAAAATTTGTAAATTTAGTTGTATATTAATATATTTATGTTTATGTGTGAGAAGTATCTATCAGTTGAACAATGAAATCTCTTTCTTCGATTGTAAATCTTATCGTAATTTTCTATTATTCAGATTCGATTTTCGATCGGAAAAACACATATAAAAGATTATTCCACCCTTAAGGAAATGTTTAATATTTGAATATAATAAATGATATAATAATAATAATATATTTATCTTGATTGTTATCTTTATTTTAAAATTTCTAATATTTAATGAAGCCATTTAATATTCGACCTTAATACATGAATTATAATTAACTTTCACATTACTTATTTTTATTTTTATTTTTTTGTATGGTTTATATTTACTGTAGAAATATTTTTATTTTTCTTTTCGTTATTTTGTGTCTCCTTTTTTGAATTTTAAATGCCTTTTTTTGCTTTTTTTTTCTCATATTCTGAAACAAGAAGACCCTAATAATAGTAAAAAAATAATTTGGTATTTTAATTTCACCAAAGTTGCTTTCTCTCACTTTCCGTTCAAAGAGGGGCAAAGAATAGAAAAGTGGGTTCCATTTACAAAGAAAAAACTTTCTTTTTCGTGACACATTCTCAAAAGCTATTTAAAATTATTTACTCTATTAAAAATAAAAATTATTTCAATATATTTAATACAGTCTCACTTATTTTTAAAAGTCAAAATCAATAACAATTTATTCACATCTCTTCTCTTAATTTATTGATATATCTCTTAACGATAAAATTATAATAAAACTATAAATTCAAATATATAATATTTTGAATACGATAATTTATCTTAAAAATATTATCTTAACAAAATTTAAATTTGAAAAAAAAATAATTAAAATAATTATAAAAATAGACACTTTTCTCAGTTTTGACTAAGTGATAGAAATATATTTTTTAACAAAATATCTTTTTCAGTTGAAATTATTAAAATTGCAAAACTAAAATTTATTATATAGGAAGTGAGTATAAGAATTGTAGGTAAGAAGAAAGAAATTTATTTTATTCTCATTATGTATGTACATGTATAGAAAATAGAAAATAAATAATATATAGTAGTATAAAAAACTTTCTCTTTTCAAATTACAATTTAATTAAATAAAATATAGTACAATATTATATAATTAGGTATATAATTTGATAATTATTATTTATTTAATAATAAGTATCATATTTTTTATTATTTTTAAAAGGACTGAAATTATAAAAAGCAGTGTAAAAAAAGTACTTGTTCGGAGTAAGTGGAAGAGAACGGCGTTCACCGACATTTAACGGTGATAATAGTTTAATATGACAAACTTACCCTTCAATCATTACAAAATGACAAACCCTTGTGATTGTTTCTTCGTCCCTAGAAACTGGTCCATGCATGTGCTCCTCCACCACTAAAGATAATATATTTTAATTCTCTTTTATTTCTTTTTATTTCAATTTTTCTTTCAAAAATTGTTGGGGTAAAAAATAAGCTAGGTTGAATTGGATTTTTTTTAAAACTATAAATTAAATTAAATTATTTATTTAATTTAATTTAATTTAATATTAAACATGTTGAAGGTGTATTGGAGGTGTGTTGATCCATTATCAACAATTTTTAATTTTTTTTATTATAATTGTTTGTTATTTTTAATTAGATAGATTAATATTTTAGTTTGCTTTAGCTTATAATATTATCCAATAGTGTTTGGATGATCTTGATGTTTAACTTTTTTTTTTCTAATTATATAAATTAACACTTTAATTTTTATTTTCTATATTTATAATATTATTTTTAAATTATGATTAATATTTAGTTAAATAGTTGAACATTTTAATTCTAGCGTTATATGGTAATACAATGAATATACGAAAGAAGTTGAAAAATAAATATGTTTAAAACCAACTTATAAGTTTAATGAATTTTATAATTATTACCCTAAAATTACGCTAAACTAATTTTTATTGTAAAACATTTTATACCGATAATACACAGTCATTAAACTACAAGAAAAGTCAATGAATGTGTAAAATCAAAATTTTCAGTAATTCGAATATAAAACAAAATATATATTATTAATAAGAAATAATAAATAAATATAGATAAATTGGATTGTAGGGGTTATCATAATTTTTTTTTTGGCATGAAGTAAATTTTTAACTAAATCTAATTTAAGAAATTTAATTTATGGTGTTTTGATAATGAATCTATGTTATATTTTCTTTAAAAAGTCTTATTTAAAAATAATCTTTAAATAATTATGATGTTTGTGTAGCGTGATATTATGTTTATATTGATGTCAGAATACTGATGGTTCGTGTGAGAATATAAAAAAACTCCACAACTTGGATAAATAAATATGATAATTTTAGTTTTTTGATGCAATGGTGGACACAAGATATTCTTAAAAATTATTTCATGTTGTTCTCAAGTATCTTTCTATCATGATTATGTCTCAGTTATAGTAGGTCTTTATCTTATTGATCCTGTTTTATTCTATATTTTTATTTTATTTTCTTTCTCGTATATATGTATATATCTTAGAGTAGGTTTATATTATATGTTTATATGATTGTTTTTACAAAGATAGGGTTGTGTTGTATGAAGTATTTTAAAAAATATGTTTTGTAGAATGTTTTTAGTTATACGTTTAAGAATGTTGGATTTTTTTTTTTGTGTGTATTTCTTGTCTTTATAGTTGATGAGGTTATGAAAAGAGATGGTTACTTTGAGACATATTAGTAGTTAGGTAAACATTACAGGTTTGGAAGAAAGTGTATTCTTTTGTTGAGTAGACTCTGACTTGTTTTTGGGTGAGAGAATTTGACTAGTAATGTTACTTTAACTTTTTTTGTTGTTATTAGGGATGTTTTGTGTGTATTGTGTTGTGTCATCTTTTGACTAGAGATTGATTATAAGAGCGCCACTAATAGGATAATTTGAGGGATGTTGAATTCTTTTGATGTGGCCTATTTCATGTATCCTTGAGGATTGATTTATTGGTATGTAGAGTTTGTTAGATTCGTGTATGTTAGGTGTTTAGCAGGTTGACCCTGCCATTTTCTGTGTAAGGGTTGAGACACTTATGAAGTGTATACTTTTATTTTATTTATTATTTGTTGGTAAAAACAAAAAATAGAATAAATTCAAATACCAATTAACTTATAATATGTTTCGTATGTCGATTCGATCCTCCTCAATACGTTTTATTATATTCGACTTCGACTTGATGTTCTAGTTTTTTTTGTCTAATATATTTTTACAATATAGAGTGATGTGAATATTTGTAAAAATACTCACCTTTAAAATATATTTACAAATAATAATATTCAAAAGGTACGTTGTATTATATCAACTCATAAGTTTTTCAATAACTTGAGATAACTGCATACCTTTTACTCAGACAAATGATATTCTAAAACGTGTAGTGGTGAGTCGAGAGATCGAAATGTGAGACGATACATTAGCCATTTACATAACTTTTTTTATAAATATTTTAGAAAAATAAAACCGTGAATTAACATATTTATTAAAAAAATTAATAATATAATTAAAATAAAGATGGACTAAGTATTAGATGAAATATAAATTCAAAATGTTAAACTAAACATCGATATTTAGTAACACTCTAAAACATTAAATTATAAAAATGCAGATCAAAATGGTGAAAACACAAAATAACCTAATTTAATTTTACAAATAAATGTCAACCTAAAAAATTAAATTAATTAAACATCTTTACGCACAATGCATATAAATACACATTACTTTTTAGCTTTTGGATGGTCAAACAAAAATACAATATCAAGAGCCTTATTTGTTAATTACTTTATTACTTGTAATATGTGTAAACTAAACAAAACTTATATTAATACATGATTCACGTATTTTCATATATAAAAACAAAAATATATACACAATTTTTCTAAAGTAAATATTCTAAATAGAATTTAAATTTTCAATAATCTTGATCAACTTTATCTATGACTAGTTTTTCATACATAATTTAATTAATAAGTATTAGTATGCTGAAAGCATTTCGATGGATTGAAGAAAAAAAATATAAATTAATTTTTGACTTGAGTGATGTAATACTAAAATAATAAAAAATATAAAATTTTGCTCACAATTTTTTTATATATACTATGGCAAATTGTTTAAAAGAAGTATATAGAATTTGTTTTAGAATCTCAGTTATAAGGTTCGCGTGATATTAATGGTAGCAAAGTTTGTTCACATATTCTATTAATGGAGATTCTCTTTATAATTAATTTTTTATACATAAATTATTACCATTTTATTATTTATTAAAATTATAAAAGTAATTTGGTTTATTAAAATAAAATAAAATTTAAATCTCACATAAAAAAATCTTAAAATTTTCGTATTTACTCAATATAGCATTAAGCTTAGTTTTAACTGAGATATAATCAACTCAACCATTGTTAAGCTTGGTTTTCATTAAAATATAAGTTTTCCTATTAAAATTTCTTTAATATCAAATGATAAAAAAATTTGATTAACTTTAATTATAATTTTTTTGTCAATATTTATTAGAAGATTTTTAATTGATATTGATAAAAAAGTAAAAAAAAATCTAAATCAATAATAAAAAAATCACTATAAATAAGATTGACAGGAAAACTGTCCTGTCACGAAAAATATATTATTAAAAGACACATCGTCTTCAACTTAATTGATTAATGTAAGATGAAACTATATATTAGTTTAAAATAATGTTTATTATTGTAGATTTAGTGTCAAACAAGGATAACACAGGATTGCCATATCATGAAATTATATTATTGAAAGATACACTCTCTCTCTTCCTTTGAATCCTAAACATCATAAACAATATTAATAAAAAGTTTCCAAAATACCTTAACAAATTTCAAATCAATATACAAAGGAGTAAAGACTTTGTTTGGATTAGGGAGTGGAAAGTTGAGGGTATGAAAGAGTGAGAGTGTGAGAAGAAAGTGTGAAAAAAGTTAGTGTGTTTGGATCATTGTATGTTAGAGTAGATGTGTAAAGAAAGTTTATTGAGATACGATGTGATGATTATAAGAGTATTTTAAATTATTTTGAACAGTGTAAATTGTAAGATTACAAATTTACCCTTATATATAAAAAAGAATAAATAATTATTAATTTTGTGCATATTTTAGTAATAAAAGAGATATAAAATTATTAATTTCAATTTTTGAAATTTTTTTCAACAATCGCTTTTCAAAATCTACTATGGTTTAATTCTATTAAGAAATGGATTTTTATCCATTTATATACTATTATAAAATATTTTTATCTTTAGTCGTTGATGTCGAGACTCATAAACTCGTGTGCGGTCGTGATACATATAATAAACTATTGTTACGATAGGCTTTAATGTCATATATTAATAAGTGAAAATCTAACTAATTTTTATGAAATTGATTTATAAGATGAAATTTGAACTTATTTATATACTATTTTTTTATCTCTAGATGATCTCCAACATATTTAATGTAATTTATTTTTACAATTTCTTTTACTAATTATAATTTTCCATGTTAACTATTAAAATGTATAAAATCCTATATAAAAAAAAAAATTGGTAAAACATTGGCAAAAGATACTCTCTTCACCTTTTATACTAATAGCATTTCACAATTTCAGTCTTGGCAATGGTTGAAAATGGGAAGAAGGAGCACACATGCCCCACCATATGTGCAATGATTTTGACAGAATGCAAAAGAAACAAAGAACAATTAATTCCCAAATTTATCTTTCCATGTGTCATGCCACCACCAAAACACCACTCTCCAAAAACATGGCCTATAAATGGATCTCACTCATGTCATCACTGCCATTATCTCTTTCACTCTCTTTTGTACAGAGAGCTCCGTTATGGTGTCTCTCGCTCCATTTCCACGTTTCTGTTTCCTCTTTTCTTTCTTCATCGCTGCAGCTCCGGTTATCCGCTGCGCCGCGGCTGCAGATGCGACCCTCCACCCCGAAACGGTGCGTTTCGACACCGGAGGTTTGAGCAGAGAGGTTTTTCCCAAAGGCTTCATTATCGGAACGGCCACGTCTGCGTATCAGGTGGAGGGTATGGCCCACCAAGACGGTCGCGGCCCAAGCATTTGGGACGTTTTTATCCAAAAGCCCGGTTCGTCAACATTCTCAATTTCAATTAATTAATTTATTTTCTTAAAAAATTAATTTAATATTCTTGTTCCAGATAAATATTAAAACATTTTATTCTTTATAGTATATAAATCTTGAGTTAAAATTAAATTTTACTTAATTTATCCACTCACTTTTAATTTTTTTTCTTATTTTAATAATCTACTAAACAACAAAACACACAGAGCAAAATACGTTGTTTTGTTGACGGAAAAAGACGTTAATTTAACGATGACGGTGTGTTTCGCGTCGCAATTTCTGGTGAAAAGCAAGATGCGAATGCACGAACAACGTGTGGAAAATGGGTTCGGTGATTAATTTAGTTTAGATGGTAGCTTAAAATATAATAATGTTAATTAATATTCAAAGTACATTTCTTAATAATAACTTAATGAAGTTCGGATCTTAATATTTGTTAAATTTATGAAAATTCTAACAATATTCTAATATAAATTTTAAAAAAATAAATACAATAATTTTTAAAAATTAAAATTTATTATATAATTTTTTATTATAATTATAAAATTAAGAAATATTTTTTTTAATCGGTCAAAAAATCATCTTTCTACTTAAAAAAATCTGAAAGATACTTTTACACATAAATATTTATTGTTATTATCAATTTATATAATTCATAATTATATAATATATATCCGTGTCTTACATTTTAAAGATTATACGAATCTTCGTGTTTGTGTCCGTGTGTCTTATATTTTAAAAATTATACGTATTTTCGTGTTCGTGTCTCAGTGTCTTATATTTTAAAAATACGTATCTTCGTGTTCGTATCTCAGTGTCACTATGTTATGCTAGATTGATAATATCACAAAAACAGATTTAAAATAAAAAATATTTGTTAACATAAAATATTGTTTGATTAAATACAAAACAGGTATTGTGGCAAATAACGGGACGGGAGAAGTTTCTGTTGATCAGTATCATCGCTACAAAGTAAGTGGCTTTTATTTTTTATTTGTTGATTTTTAATATCAGGACTTTTTATAAAGTAAATGATTATTTTATTTTTTGTTTCCTTTTCTATATTTTAAAAAAAAGTAGTTCTTTTTCAGTTGGACCCATCTGTGAAAATGCAACAATGTGATTGTGATTGATTTATACCTGTAGTTCTTCTCTGCTAGAAGCAACAATGTGAGCTAAAGTATGTTTAATTTCACAGGACGATATAGATCTCATGTCCAAACTGAATTTTGATGCTTATCGGTTCTCAATCTCGTGGTCCAGAATTTTTCCAAGTAATGTAGCAATATTTGTTTTACTTATCTGGCCATAGCTGAATTAAATTGTTAAACTCCATTAATAAATTAACTGAGTTTCAATTTCACCACTACTGCAGATGGAACTGGCAATGTAAATTGGAAAGGTGTGGCATACTACAACAGGTTGATCGATTACTTACTAGAAAAAGGTAACTTTTATAGCATACTTAATATTTGAAATGTAGTGTTCAACTTATTGTTAGTGTTCATTTGTTCATCATTGATTGTCTGCAACTGTTGCAGGTATTACTCCATATGCAAACCTCTACCACTATGATCTTCCTTTGGCACTTGAGGAGAGGTACAACGGATTATTGGGTCGCCAAGTTGTGTAAGTACCTATATATATATATACAAGAAAAATTTGATCTTTTAAATGCAAGTTTTGTAAATTTGTCGTAGCTTAATACTTGTAGTAAGTCTGATAAAAAAAGTACATGTTGACATGATAATAAATACAAAGAAGGATAACTAACAGGAATGCTTAAATTGTTGCACAGGAAAGATTTTGCAGATTATGCAGAATTTTGTTTCAAGACTTTTGGAGACAGAGTTAAGAATTGGATGACGTTTAATGAACCTCGTGTGGTGGCTGCTCTTGGCTATGATAATGGTTTCTTTGCCCCTGGAAGGTGCTCAAAAGAATATGGGAATTGTACAGCTGGTAACTCAGGCACTGAGCCTTATACTGTTGCACACAACTTGATATTGTCACATGCAGCTGCTGTTCAAAGATACCGAGAGAAGTATCAAGTAATCTTAATATATCTAATCCTTTTGTTTAAGTAATGTTCTCCATAAGGATGTATAAAAGAAAAAGAATAGGAAATTAAAAGGAATTGAATTTCTTCCATGAATTCAAATCAACTTATGCATTTAAACAGAAGTGCAGAAGTTGGTTAACTTCAGGAAAAGTTCTATTCATTTTTTTCTTATTGTGGTTTTAGATAAGTTTATCCAAACCAAATCTTAATTAAGATGCTAAAATGTTCTTATGTGATGATGAATGTGCTTGTTTTAGGAAAAGCAAAAGGGAAGAATTGGAATCCTCTTGGATTTTGTTTGGTATGAGCCTCTTACAAGATCCAAGGCCGACAATTATGCTGCTCAAAGAGCCAGAGACTTTCACATTGGATGGTAAAAATCTTTGGCATTTGTTTATTGTCGATCCTACATTACTTGTTCAAGTATTTACTTTTGAACGCGAACTCTCTCTCCTGTGAAAACTTTCACACACTTGATAGCAATCATAATGCTTGAATTCACCAGGTTCATTCACCCCCTTGTTTATGGAGAGTATCCAAAGACTGTTCAAGAAATTGTTGGGCAAAGACTCCCCAAATTCACTAGTGAAGAAGTTAAAATTGTGAAGGGTTCGATTGATTTTGTTGGAATCAACCAATATACTACCTACTATATGTATGATCCTCATCAATCAAAACCTAAAGTCCCAGGCTATCAAATGGATTGGAATGCAGGGTTTGCTTGTAAGTCAATGCTTCCTTTAGCCATTGATTAAAATATTTTCTGTGCATTTCCATAACTACCATTTTTGTTTTCTTGAACATTGAAGATGCTAAGAATGGAGTGCCAATTGGTCCAAGAGTAAGTTTGAACTCAGTGAATGATATTCATTACATTAAATAGATACAAGTGCACCTATCATGCAGTGACTAATTTTTGTAAGTTGATTTTTTACAGGCTAATTCTTATTGGCTTTACAACGTACCATGGGGCATCTACAAATCATTGATGTACATAAAGGAACATTATGGAAACCCAACAGTGATTTTATCTGAAAATGGTAAAATTATACATTAGGGCGTTTTATTATGAGAAAATATTTCTGTTTTCACTTTTATTTATAAAATGATTTTTTTGTTTTGAATTTGTTTCCTGTTTACAAAAAATGATAAAGGAACCACTGGCTGTATGGTTTTAACTATTATTGTACAGATCTTTGAAAACAAGGTACAGAGTGAAAATAAAATGACAATTTTGAAATTAAACTAAATTTAAAAATTGTTTCCTCAAAGTAAATTAACTTCTAACTTGTTGCTTGGTCTTTTTTTGTTGTTCTAATTTTGGCTTGGTGTGACATTAGTATTCTGCGTTTTCAATGTCTTGTATGTAGGCATGGATGATCCAGGTAATGTGACTCTTCCCAAGGGTTTGCATGACACCACAAGAATAAACTATTACAAAGGCTATTTGACTAACCTAAAGAAGGCTGTTGATGATGGAGCAAATGTGGTTGGCTACTTCGCATGGTCTTTGCTAGATAACTTTGAATGGAGGTTGGGCTACACATCAAGGTTTGGCATTGTCTATGTTGATTTCAAAACCCTCAAGAGACACCCCAAGATGTCAGCATACTGGTTCAAGCAGCTCAATGCCAGAAAGAAGCATTAATAGCTGAGTTCAACATCTATTTTCTAAGCTTCTAGTTTCTTCAGAAATCGTGTTTTAGTGGTTTTGGCTGAGTTAGAAAGTGCTTCTGTAATTGCAATCATCTGACTTGATTAATACAAGTCTTAGAATAAAATTATCTTTTATGGCCATAACTTGCTTTTTCTCTTGGCATCATATTGCTCAATGTTTTGTTTCTTTATATAAATTCTTTAAAATATGCTTCCATGTGCCCATTAGAAAATTTAAATAACATGTGATAAAAACAATAGATTTTTATTTTCTGCAACTCTATTCATGGGTGCCTATCCATACTTGGTAGTATTCAGCTGATAAACTGTATCACTTAAGTGGCCGACACAATTGATGAACGATCAGTTTCATTCCAGAATTTATGGTCAAGGTTATATAAATGTTTAAAGCTTAATGTAAAGTGTTTATTTTTTATATGCAAAAAATACTTTAAAGCATAAATATAAGCGTTTTTAAATATTTTACTGTTCTCACGTGAAATATTCTATTAGTCTAATCAATTAACTGTTATCAATAAAAATGAAGTCAAAACTGCAGCAACGAGAGAGATTGGACGTACATATTAGAATGATTACACTCTAGAAAAGAAATTCAGTAGTGTTCTGTTGGTATTACTCCCCGTTTTCTTGCTGTTGCTTCTTCTATTGGATTTCTTTTTACTTTCACTTTTTCCTTTCAAATGAGCAATCATCTTAGTCCCAGAAGTTACACTTTCTGGGGATTCTGTCAAACATACAACATCACATTTTTCTGCTTCAGTCACTCCCGAAACCAGATCCTCACTGGCTTCAACTTTATCAGACAAAATGTTCTGAAATTTCCTTTTCCTTGAGTGATTCTCATCAGACCCCTCTTTTTGAAAGTTATCCGGAGACGTGCACAAGTCAATATATTCCATGCTGCTTTCAACAACAATCTTTTCAATAGTGTCCTTTGTCTGATATCTCTCCTCATTTTTTCTTATCCTGAATGGATTGTTATCAGGAACCTTCAAAGGAGTGTTATCAGATATAATGGTTTTTTCTTCTGTTCCAATTGTTTCCAATGGCTTGATTAGTTTCTCCAGTGCCAAGGCTTCATTGGAATATTTTTCTTCATCTAAGAGCCTAGTCACTGTGGAGAAAGAAAGTGTTATGACATGCCATAGTTAAACATATACGCCATGCTAGCAAAAACTTAGCAATGTATTATAGTAGTGAAGATCTCCAATATTTCACTTGCCTGTACTATTTTCTCTGGTGTATTGGGAGGCAATGATTGAAAAGCTATTCTTTAGTCTAGATGGTGCAGGAACTTCAGCTTTCTGGATTTGATCAAAGCTTTGGAGATCAGTGGGGTGTAGAGGAAATCTAGAACATTCAGACTTATCAAAGGCTTTCTTAGTTGATGGATTCAAGTTTCCTTCAGCTATACCTTTGACTATAGATGGGGGAATTTGTCTAATTGTATGTCAAAGAAACTATGATACAAGTTGAACAAGCATAAAAGTTAAAATTGACCATATATTCTCTTGGAAGTGCTAAAACAATAATAAAAAACTAGAATAGAAATAGCATGACATACATTCCGAATTCCTAGCTAAATATCATATACAAATCCAAGTAACTTCCAAAATGGTGTCTGACAGCAATATCAATAACAGGCAAGAAAAAAAAATGCTGGGAGGACAAGTTGAGAATATTGAAGTAATGGTATCAATTCAGAAAAAGAAGACACAATAAAGGATACGGCCCCAAGAAATCGAGTTTCCCATCAAGTGACTCAAGAAAATTTTGTGGAAGAGGCTTCATGTGTTTCAGCTCTTTAGCATTGGTATCATATCTACATAGATATTCCAGAAGCAAATACAGTCATTGATAAAAATTAACAAATAACCATTCAAAAATTAGGAAAGAGTTTTAGAAGTGGTACATTCGAGCATGCTGAAAAACTGCTACAGCCTCTTGAAAGGTTTTGGCATAATCTTCAGGCATTTGGTCGGCTTTCTCGAGCTTAAGAACGGACAATATCTGTTAAATAATTGATATATTAGTCATAACGAAACTGAATATGAACCTTAATTCTGATATCTCTGAGGCTGTGTCATCAGCTACCACTTTATCTATACTTGCAACAGTAGAAGCAAAAAAACAAATGTATTGGTTTCTGCTATATAACATCCAATGACTACAAATTCCAGTTTAATAAGGAAATATTCATTTGTCTAGTTCCCATTTACCAAAACAAGATACATAAATCTTACTATTCGATACATTTTGGCTGTCTACCCATGCATATCACAATAACTCAGTACTAATATACGAATCTATGTAGTTTTATATCACCAGTATAATTCACACAATTAATATGTTTTCACTTTTTCACCAATTTTCATGAAAATATTTAAAATGTCACGTGATATAGAAATAGGAATATTGAAATCATAAATCCTATCTTAGCTATCAATGGATGTGGTTGTGACTTGTGTGTTATAAATCCTTTATTTTTCATTTCCCACTCTTGCTAGATATATGAACTCATTAACTACAATCTGGAAATCCAGAAAGACAAGTCATACCATTGAGAATCGTACTATTGCAAATTCTAGCTTAAAAAAGACTAGTGAGCTCTCTACTAAAAACTACATTCAGCAGCAAAGCCAACTTGTCACTTGTATCTCAGTAAATCAGGCTGAAAACCAATGTGGAAATAGGGATTATATTTTTTTCTACAGTCCTATAATCTCTTTGGTTTAATGATCAATTCATGATAGATAAGTGAAATTGGATTGGCTACTTAGCATGAAGAGAAAGGATATATCCTTCTATGAAACATAAAGAAATGCAAGGAATAATGTCAACACTTCATATGAGCAGTCCTTTTGACAGTTCTCATGATCACATAAAGCCAGTGATAATAGGGGACATGAGAGCCTTCTTAATTCTAAAAATGCTCTCTCTAGATTTCTGTTCAAATTCCCTTCAACAAGCAATCAAACCTGATGTTTTTTAGCAGATGGGAACATACTTACACGGTCTAGGTTCCGATATTTGGAAACCAAAGCATGGGCTCGAGCAATACCAATTCCGGGAACAGATGGAAGAAAATCACAGCCAGCTAAGACACACATACCTGGAGAGGGGAAACAAAAAGCACTTGATAAACTGTCATAAACCTGAAAGCATGAGACTTCTTTTCTATGATCCAAACAACAAAGAACTCTTCAGAAATTAGTAGAGTCTCTAGATAAAATCCTTAAATTACAAGTCATCTCAAGTTAATGTATCCAACATTTCAAAGCAAAGATCCAGAACAAGGTCTTTTAGGCTAATTCCAAGTTTTTTTTCTCTTTTTCCTGGTTGATGATAAGACACTTACGCATCAAGCCCTAGAGCAGTTATACGAAGATATACATGTTCATCATAGGTTACAAAGCAACCTTGATCATTTCATGCATATGAGCACATGTTAATGAATTACAGAAACAGCAAAAATTTACCTGTGAAAAGTTCCTTATTGAAACTCCGAAATGAAGGTTTACCAGACTCAGCAGAGAAAACCTTCTCTAACTCTATTTTTTCACCATTCCCATGACGGTCCATCTTAAAAATAATCTGGTCAAAACCACCGTATTACAATTCAAAACACAGTAAGCCTCCCGCACAATTTCATATTATTGAAGATCTTACATCTGGACAGCCATATGCTATTAGATCACTATCTTCTGTGATCACTGCTGCAACACCACCATTTTCTACTCCAAGGTGAGACAAGTACGCTAACTGAGCATCTGCTTCATATGGAGCTACAACGAACTCAATTTTCTCTGATTTAAGGGTCTGCAAGATAAATATATAATGGAAATACCCTAGAGTGAATTAATGATGAACCAGTCAGAAGTCTGTACAACAAAAAATGTTTGCATACCTGAATTAACTGATGTGCCATAACCGGAGTAATATTCACTGCTCTCTGCACACAAAAGAAAGGAAGATCCTTGAACTGTTTTCCCTCTTCGGCATAAACATTAGCATATTGGAAAATGAAAGGCAAAATCTCTAATTACCATGATGATAACAATTAGATACAGAACAAAATGTAGATGCAGTTTCTAAAGGGTTTTTGGTATTGTTCCCCAACTAAAATAAAAGTTTTATCTCAATAATTTGAATAATAAATGTTTACAATAAAGGTCAGTATATGATCCTTAGATAAAACATTAACTTTGATTAGATAACAGCTCCAAAAACACATGAGAACTACAACTAAGTTTTGCCCTTAGATTAATTGCTAGCATTGTACATTGCTTAATTTTTCATTTTTTTCTACTTTAAACTAGCCATGACTACTCCAATAAAATTCAACATTCATCTTATTAAGACAACATTCAATAACATGTTAAAGACAATACTATGTAGTAATCAGCAATTTCCTCCAAAAAGACCAATGTTGTTTATTTATTTCCTCAAATCTAAGAAATTCTTCTACCTGGAAGAGCTCTGAAGCTGCACCAACATTCCCTTCTTTGAGCTTCGTCATTGCCAATTCTCGATTAGCCCTTCTTTTTCTACAATCATATAATCACACAACCAGATTCACATTCGAGAAAGAAAACCAAACGAGTAAAAAGTTCATCCAAAACCAAATACTTAAGAAAAAGAAAAGGAAAAACAAAAGACATGCCTGTTCCTCTCTTCCTCAGTTGCTGCCTTGCAAGGAACATTGCCACCATCAAAAACAACAACCGGAGTTATTTTATAGAAGCGAAGCAAGTTCACTCTATGCATAAAGTATTCAATGTATCGCAACTTCCTTACACTACTAGAATCAAGACAAAGCTCCATACTACACGAATAAGCTGAAAAATCAAAATGCCAACTTCAACTTCTCTCCATTAATTACCCCAAAATTGAAAACCATTCACACAGTTCGATACTCAACACTCACCCCCTTTGTGAAGCCACGAATACGCATCAATACCCACCTGCAGATTTTGCAAAGTGAGTGAACATGGACACGCCCCAGATAAAATCATGTGGAAAAATCGAAGCTTAGAACAATGGGGTTGATTCTTACGCGTTTTCCAGCGTACTTCTTTATGTGGACAGGTTCGATGTAAGGTTTCATGAACCTCAGGAGATCCTTGATGCCCATTTGCAATGTTCTAGGTCTCCTGTTTCTTTCTGGGTTTTGTTTTGGGTTTATTCGAATTTTCTTCGCTTTTCGTTTTATTGCTTCGGAATTTTTGAACTTTTCTGCACATAAATAGGAAGACAGAAAATGGCGGGAAGAACGCGAAGTGGCGTGAGAAAAACGAGGGACGAGAAAAACTGTGATATTGTTACATATCGGTGACAGAACTTTGTGTACAGTCCAATGAAAATGTTCACCAAGTAAGGCTTTCACGTGTTCGGTTCTGATTGGTTGTTGGAAGAGGGTTATTATGGTATTTCAGTTAAAATATTTACCGGGAATAAGTTTGAATGGCGAAAGACTTGCTTCGCGCTCTTTTTGTTTTTTGCTACTTCAAAAATTAGTTCAAAATGTATTATTTTTCTAATTGAAATTAAAATATATTAATAAAGGTTAACAATTGTTTTTTCTTTTCCATAACTATATATATATTAATGCTAAATATATACATCATTTTAATTATAATATCATTTTAATTATCATTTTTAATTATAATTGTAAATATATACATCATACTGCCAATGTTTTTAAGATGAATTTGATACGTTCTTCTTCTTATGTTTTTTCTTTCTTAAATGCCAATAAGAATAATAATAAAAATATACAATTAAAATTACATTTTTTTAAAGTAAAAATAACAATATATTTTTTAGAATTAAATAATTTTGACAGTTAACTTTTATTTATCTATTCTTTTGTTTTTCTTTGATCAAATTTATTTTCATTTTATTTCTATTCAATTTAAAAAGTTAATTTCTCCTCATTTTTCACCTTTTTTTTATATTTTTTCCTTCTACAAAATACAACATTAAAGTCTTATTTGTTAACATATTGTTATTTTAATTTTATATAATAAATTAAAATAAAATATGTATTTTCAAATTCCAAGTACTAATTAATATTAATTTTAGATACTTTATGTATTAATAAAAAAATATTATAATCTTTCAAAAAATTATCCAACCAGAATACCAAACCTTCTTCAAACTCACTCTTTCACTGTTTCTTCTTTTCACACTTTTTCCCTGAAATTCAGAACAAACCCTAACAATCCCGATGACTCCTCGCGTCGGCGATTTCGAAAACGACAATCTGTCCTCCACCGACGACGATGACGACGACGGCTTCAAGGAAGATATGGCCGCGCTCTCCCGAGCCTGCATGATCGTTGTCCCAGGCGCCGATGATTATTCCGCAGCTGAAGACGATGTTCAGCCGATGGTCCCTCTCACTGATGACGCCGGCACTGCTATTGTTCCCGTGGCCACCGACTCCGACTCCGACGACCAGGACGACCTCGAATGTCTCAAGAGAGTGCAGAGCCTTTACCAGCCTCTGTCCGTTCTTCCGCCGCTTGAGCCGGCGGTGGCCGTGTCTGACGACGACGATGACGTGGATGACCTCGAGACCGTGCGCGCCATCATGAAAAGGTTTGGCGACTACAACGAAGGTATTTGAGTTTCCTCTGTGCGATCTCGTTGCTGAATTTTGATTTCGAATTTCGCTTGTAGTTTCTGAATTTGGGATGTGAGTCTAAGGGTAATAATAATGCGAGCTGAAGCAGAGAATAAAATATAGATATCGCGTGGTGGTTGGAACTTGTTGATGTTTAAGCATAATCGGAGCGACAGTTATTAATAAGAGAAGGACAGATTGTATATCCATGTATCTTTTTTTTTTTTTTGTATACATGCATGTCTTAACTGAACTGTGTTTTACTTCTGAAAGGATGCTTTGAAATGAGTTTTAGATGTCTCTTGTGTGGCTGAATTTGGATGTATGTTTTTTAGGTTATGGACCTAACTTAACTCATCCTACAAAACACTTGTATTAAGCTTTATAAGATCTTATCAGGCACTATTTATAGTTTATAGTCAATGCAGGATCTCAGTATTCCCTAATAATATACCATTTCTTGTCAAAGTGGAAGTGGGACTTGGGGTTTTACCTTATAATGTTTATATATTCTCCAAGTTGTCTTGTTGGCAGTTCTCTTTGTTTTTTTTTTAACAAAAACTGGCATGCTGGCAATATTAGGTTTGCATGAAGGTGGAATAAATAAGTTGGTTGAGGAGGATCAGATTTCCAGCCTGGGCTGTGAGGGTGACATTGCTAATGGCTCAATCCATTACGAATCAGATGGTGGTGAATTATGTCCTTTCTCTCAAGATCCTAATGAGGCTGCCACAGAGGAGTTGATTGAAAACATTGAAATGCAGCTTAGTGATTTTGTTGAGAGTTCTGAACCGGATGCCTGGGAGTTGTCCAGATTGCCACAGAAGAAAATGAGCTGTCCTCCTGTTGTTCAGTGTTTTATTGATGCCATTAAGAAAAATAGGGATTTGCAGAGATTTCTTAGAGGTAAATTGATTGAGCTCGAGGCTAAAATTGAGGAAAGCAAAAAGATAAGGAATAAAATTAAAATTCTTAAGGACTTCCAGGCTTCATGCACTAGAAGAACTGGGAATATATTATCACTGAAAAAAGATCCACGTGTTCAATTAATATCTGCTAAAAGGTCTTCTGCTCGAAAGAAGTCTAAGGTTAGTTGTATGATGCTTTTATAGTTTGCTGAAGTCTAAGTTATTGTTTGTACTATTTCATCGTGAAATAGAGGTGCTAGTCATATTTATATATATATATATATATATATATATATATATATATTTATCCCTGGGTAGACTAGTGGATATTGTTTAAGATTCTTTTTCACTTGAAACTTATTTTTTAATTATGAGAACCATAGATGCTATCTGTTTCATACAGTTTAGTGGGTTTGAGTGTTAATAATAGTTATTGGAGTGAAAGGTTTCTCTCTTATGAAAGCCTGGATACTTGAAACATGCATAATATAAAACTGGAATGGAGAGGAAAGGTTCTTAAAAATTCAAGATATGCTACAGCCTATTAATGCTATCATGAATTTAAAAAAACTTTACATGATAGTTACCAATCTCAAATAGTCGCATGTGGCAGTCATCTTTGAAGAGGCTATAGTGGGAAACAGGGAGACTGCTAATTTAAATATTTAGTATAAATTAAATAATTCTGGATAAATAGTCTGTTCATGACAATAAATATTGACATATTTTATTTTTAGTGCAATAAGAAAAAAAAAAGAACAATCTTAATACAAAAACTTTAATTTTGTTAGTTTTATTTAAACTCCATTAATGATAGAGATAATTGAATCTTTCATTAAAGGAAAATTTAATGTTAATATGTAACTAGCCTTGAAGGAAGTCTTCTCTACCCTTTGTTTTTTGCTTTGTAAATTTAAAATCTTTAGGGGCTCCCTTCAAGGTTAATTGTATAGTAAACACACGTGGTAATTACTAAAGTAAACACGTGCTGGATAAACCATTAACGTACTTAAAAAAAGACTACGAAATTAAAGTTTTTGCAGTAATAGTTTTATTTTCTGATTGTACTAAAAAAATATATCAATATTTGTTAAACTAACAAAATTAAAGGTTTTGTAGTAATATTGTGTTTTTTGTCTGATTGTACTAAAAACAAAATATATCAATATTTGTTACTCTGAAGTGACTATTTACCCAATAATTTTAGTACACTTATAATACTAAAAAATAAAGCAATTTATGATAAATAATAAGTCAAATTATACATTACGAAAAACATGGGGTCCTTGAAAATTGAAAGCTGGTGGTGAAATTTATAGAAAAAAACCACTAAAAGTTAGTAAAATGTGAATTGGGAAGTCCAATGGAAGAATTGAGTGTTGAGTGTATCCAAGTAAGGTTTGTTGAGTTGAGCCTATCGAACTACCTATAATATCATTCTCACGCTCAAGATCTATAATCCTCAATGTGAGAGGGTGTGTTAGAGACTCGCATTAATTAGCGATGTTGAGTCTAAGTGATGTTAGTTGAACCTATCAGATTATCTATAATATCTATTCTCATGCTCAAGATCTCTAATCCTTAGTGTGAGAGAGTGTGTTAGAGATCTCACATTAATTAGAAATATGACCAATTTATAATATATAAGTGGACGAAAATCTTATTTTACAACTCATTTTTATGAGATTGAGTTAGACTTAAAAGTCCACTTTCTAAGACATGATCCATGGCAGTTGACATGAGACTTTCTAAGTTATTGGAGTCATATCTCAAACGCTTCAGTCAATAAATTTTAAAAAATATAAAAGATTTGAAGGATGCTCCTTGTAAACATATATTGGATTATCATGTGCATTGGTATCGGAAATGGGTACGACATTGATACTTTATCATTTTTGTTTATGAGATTAGTAACTTTTTCTCTTTACTGCCTTTGATTAGAAGGGTGGAATTTAGTCTTTGTTATTTGATTCGGGTATTATGCCTGATTTGGGGGTATGATTAAGGGGTTTGAATCTATTGCTTAGCAGTCTTGCACAGTAATTGAGTGCAAATATTTAGGTAATTTTGTTGTTATCTATTTAGTGGCTGGTAACACAGCATTTGTCACCTTCTGAGTATTGTGATTCAACTTTTTTCTAGCAGAAACATAAAAAGGTACCTGCAATGTGTTATGGCCCAGAAGAAAATTCTCGTGTCGCTAACTATAGGATGGTATTGGAAAGATTTCCACTTTCGTTGGATCGGAAAAAATGGTCTACGGTAGACAGGGGAAATCTTTTTAAGGGAATTAAGCAACAATTCCAAGAAATGGTGCTTCAACTTTCACTTTCACTTGATAGAACAAGGTACTATAAATTCTGTTTTGTCGTGGTATATTACTAAATTACTAACTCCTGCTTGACCAATGTGACCCTTCCCCTGTTGTGTTTTGAATCTTCCCCTTGATGTACCTCCTTTACAGTTCCGAGGGCTTGCTTGGAGATGCTGATGACATGGATAATATATTTGCATCTGTTAAAGATCTTGAAGTCACACCAGAGAGGATTAGACAATTTTTGCCTAAAGTTAATTGGGATCTGATGGCTTCTATATATGTTGGTGGCCATACTGGTGCTGAATGTGAATCAAGGTATAAGTTTTTTTAATTTGTGAGTTTTTTTCCTTTTGTGTTTTTGTGCATGAAAAAAATTAATCTTGGCTATGATAAAGTATTTTATGTTTCTGATATTGGTGAACTCATGCTGAATTTTAATCAATGTATGTATATACTGATTGGTGAAGTTTTCTTTTGTGTGTTTGTATGCTTGAAAAGATGGTTCTTGGTTATGATAAAATGTTTTGTGTTGGTTATTGTGCCATGCTCATTTTTCATATTTGTTCTAAGAGAGTTACATTGATACTGTTTTATTGATACACTGTGGATTGACTTTTTGAAATTATTTTAATACACATAATGAGATAAGAGGTGCTAACATTGAGCTTGAATGGAGTAGGTGAAAAATAGATTGGGTTTTAGCATAGACATGTTTTGGTGGGTTTGGGGGGGTCTTCACTTCAGGTGAGTTTCAAATTGACAAATCACAATCTCTTTAAATAGGGTCAGCGTAGGATGAAACAATGTAGTTTCCTTTCCCTATATTATTTGTTTCTTCAGTTTGGGTATTAAAATGCTCTATCAATCTTCATTGAGGGGAAGATCAACTTGTCTCTTAATTGCACAGTATATTTATTTAACTGCTTCGTTATAACCCGTTCTGTATTCGTAGTCCTGTCCATACAGTTCTTTGACTATTGTTTCATGTTAATTGCCTTTCTATGAAGAATATTTTTCCCCTACATTGCAGACATCTATGACGATCACCATCACAGACAGTTTACCATTTTGGATTTCAGTAAGAGTTCAAGATCAATACATCATGCAGGTGGGGTTGTACATGACATGATTTTTAACATAGTGGTGCTTAATATGTCTGGTGGTTGTCATCATCACAGATGTCTGTTATGTAGACCATAGAATAATGTCTATCTGTATGAATGGTTGAATTCCATACCTTTGCAAACACAGGTGGTTGAATTATGAAGATCCTTTGATCAACCAAGGTGCATGGACTAAGGAAGAGGACAGGTCCCTTTTACTTATTGTCCAAGATATGGGCATCAGGAACTGGTTCAATATTGCTTCATCATTGGGCACAAGCAGGACTCCATTTCAATGTTTGTCACGATTCCAAAGGAGTTTAAATCCTTCAATGCTAAATAGTGAATGGACTGAGGAAGAAGATGCTCAACTATGTTCTGCTGTGACATATTTTGGTGATGGCAATTGGCAGTGCGTGGCTTCTGTTTTAGAACGGCGAACAGGAACCCAGTGCTCAAATAGGTTGGTTAGCTATTTAAATTTTGTTCTATATTTGTAATTTAATTTTGCATATGTTTGCTAGGCCATTATCTGAAATCAAATAATATTTGACGGTAGCCTTTCACCCTACTTAAGATAACAAGGTAGATTTATGTGTAGTTCACAGTTTGATGATACTGATGCTTTGGAATCATCTTCTTTTAAGCTGTTATTATGTGGCCTTCAAGATTTCTGGTGATTGTCAAGTTGAATAATTTGATATCAGCTCAGTATTGTTTGAACCATTATTGCTTATTTGTTTATACAGTATTGTTGAAAAGTTGAAGGTTGAGAAAGAAAGTATCTATTCTTCTATAGGGTAAGGTAAAGATCGGCCATTTGTTTAGTGACACAACAATAATATCCGACCCTGTAGTTTTAGTCAGTACTTGGTTATTTACAACCTGGTTTCAACTGGGAGAGAATATCTGGTTACTTCTTTAGGATGGTGGTATTTTATGTATTTCTGGAGGTTGAATTATATAGAAAGGCAAATGAGCGTGTCCTCCTCCTATATTTATCCTTTTGAAGAAAAGCATTACTTCCATACCTTGTTTCTCATAAACCTGTCGAAATTTGGAAAGTGATTTGCTTTGATATCTACATGACAGAAAAAAGAAAAATATATCCATTCAGAATGGTTCAAGACTCTATTTCCTTTGTTTCTCTTATGTGGTTGCTTTATGTTAAAAACAAAAAAGAAACATATTATTGAAAATGAAATGACACCATTACGAGAAAATATGGTCACTGATATTAAAGTTAAATATCTGCAATTATGTCTGGTTCAATAAATTAACTGAGTTAAGTTTATTGGAGAACTGGAGAAATTTATTTGTGACTGCATTTTGTCTGGATGCAGATGGAAGAAATCCCTTTGTCCTGAGAAGAAAGGGAGCTTTACACCAGAGGAAGATATACGCTTAACAGTAGCTGCCATGCTTTTTGGGCGGAAATGGAATCAAATAGCTAAATATGTTCCTGGCCGGATCCAATCTCAGTGTAGGGACAGGTACGTTTTGTTTAAAAATCTTGGCGACATGATTTCCTTACGGTCTTAGGTTCTTCTTAAAGTTCTTGAACATTCTTATGCCAGATACCTCAATAGTCTGGATCCTTCTTTGAAATGGGGTGGATGGACTGAGAAAGAGGATTTAAGATTAGAAGCTGCAATTGGCAAGCATGGATATTGTTGGTCTAAGATTGCTGAAGAAGTGCCTCCCCGTACGGATTCTCAATGCCGAAAGTATGAGTTTAAATTAACTTCAATATGAAAATCTAAAATTCTTCAATTTCTATAATCTTACATGTATTCTTCTCATTGAACAGGAGATGGAAAGTGTTATACCCTGAACAAGTTCCTTTGCTTCAAGAAGCAAGAAAGAAGCAAAGGGCTATTATTGGTAGTAACTTTGTTGATCGAAAATCTGAACGTCCAACCATTACACTTAATGACTTTCTACCTTTACTTGCATTAGCTCCTAAATCTGATGTTGGTGCCTCAGACATCTGCAAGAAGCGCAAGTCAAGGTACTCCCATTTAATCTCCCTTTCATTTTTCCCTTATTTCTCAACATCTTACACGTGTGATGCCAGCATTGTTAGGATTATTGTTTGATAGGATTCGACCCTATTACAGAGGTTTATCCGAGAAGAAATAAGGTTAATGGGAATAAGCTAATTGATGTGGTTACAAGTAGTTACGAGTTAATTATCATGTCAGCAGAGTTAGTTAATAATAAGAGGTGTGTATATAAATAGATACATTTTTGGGTTTAGAGAAAAGGAGGTAAAAAATATATGTTGGGAGGATATTGGTCCTTCGAAGGACCAGAGTTATTGTTTCTGTAAGGAAATATACTTTGTTTGTCTTTCTTATCTCGGTAAACCTCATCTTTCTTAAGTTTCTGATCCAGTTTTTGTATAATTGTTTCAGTATAACATGCTGGGCATATAATGTTGGAAATTGAATATTAGTTCGGGTATAATATTGTTTTCTAATTCTCGTTCATTCATGCAGCAATGTTCCCAAGAAAACGAGCTCTAAGAAAGGTGCAAAGAGAACAAAACGTACCAAAGAAGTACCAGATACAGAGGTATATCATGATGATGAGCTCTACCCAGTCTCTACATGCAGCAATCTTCCCAAAAAGAAGATGAGGTTCAAAAGACGTATAAAAAGTAGTCGAAATCCTCCCCAAGAATTAGTGGATATCTCTTGTAGTGACAAGGTCACTTACATTGAGGGTTCAGAAAACCAATCTACCTGTATTCCGAATTCTGAAAATCAAGATTCAGACAACATACCCCTTGCATGTTTTTTACGCAAGAAATCAAATGAGATATTATCTAGATTTAACAAAAAATTGAGTCAAACTTCCTTCTCTAGGATTACTGATGTTCCTGAGCAGGTTGAAAGTCAAAACCCGTCTGATGATCAAGGCGGCTTGCCTCATTCATGTGAAACTGTTGGAACTAAAAAATTGCTTGTGCAGCCGAATGTTACTTCTGATAGACGAGTGAGAAGTGATGATGATGACGATGACCATATGACCCTTGCATGCTTTCTAAAAAACAAGCCAAAGAAAGAGGTCAACCTGCTAAAGGACATGGTGCGTGCTCTTCCAAATTAAAAACAGGATCTGTATTATTAAATGATGAACGTTGTGCAAGCATATATCTGACCGTCAATGTCAAAGCATGTTGAAGACATGGAGACTGTTTTATATGGTTGTGTTGCAAAACCAATCGATATCATTGTGGAATAAAAGGTTGATGAGCTTTTTACTTCCCTCACGCAAAACAGGCCAAGGAGGGAGCCAAAACATCCCAGTAGATATTTGTAGGCAGGTAAACTTCATTTGTTTCCAATTGACTAAAAGTTGAGCCAAACGAAATTGGGTAGTGGCTAATCTATATACAAAAGTTTGATTAATTGAAAGCCCACTTTCATTATCTTGAATTTGGGTCTGTGTATACAGATTTTCTTCCTGGCATATTTTGTAAATTGTCTGAGTTTAAGAGTCTTTTTCCATTTTATATTTTATATTTTATTTTTCTCTAGTTTAAACTGTAAAATGGTCCGATTTTGGATTGATTTGCTGGTAGAAACCATTGAATTAGATTATTGATTTGCTGTCTATTTTGTTTAAAGACGTTTAGATGTGTTGTTAGTAGGATAATAAGTTGTACTACTAGAAGCTGGTAGAAGATTTTATCTCTTTATAATCATTACTTTAGGGTTAGAGTTATCTGTATATAGAGGCTAATGTACTCTTTCAAATCAATCAATTGAATAAAAATCTTCTTTCTTTCAGATTAATCCTTTTAAATTGGTTTCAAAGCTTCCGATCTTGGGAGTCTTGCTTTCACATTTCTTCTTTATCGTCTTAGTTACGACTCTTTTTAGGGTTGTTTGAAATCTAACCATTTCATTTGATTATTGAGGTTGCCTCACCCAACTTGCGGTTCTATCTTTTTTTGTAGTTGTCGTCATTGGAATTGTTGCCCTTTCTACCTACCGCCTTTCGTCGAAGCCACACCTCTGATACAAGTTGTCGTTGGAGCTTTTTGTTTTGCTATTCTGTTTTATTTAGGAGGCTAAAGAATCCCTATTATTCATTTTAGCATGGCAACTCCACTAAAGCAATGTTGACCTTCCACACGTGCTTTCTTATTGTATTCTCTCGTGTTTCTATCTCTTTTATTTCTGTTTTTTTTAGCATAGATTTGTATTTTTTTAGTAGATATAAGTTGTAGGAAATTTTGTATAAAAACTATATTTTCCTGCTATAATTTTTTGTATAGACGGTCTTCTAATATAATCAATTAGGAATTTTGTTGACATCTTTTTGAGTTGGTTCTTGTTGCAGTGGATTCCTCACTTTTAAGAGTTTCTAGGCAATTGGATTCTTCACTTTTTGTACTTTTTTAACTCCTGATCAAGGTTGTCAAACTCGCGAGTTTACGAAGACTTGAGGAAGCTTCGTGGACTTGACTTGTAGGATTGACTCGTAGACTCGTAAGAGTCTACTTTCAACCTGCGATCACCGTAACATGCAACCACTTGTAACCTGCGAACACTGCAACCATTGCACGAACCACTTGCAACCCACGAATGCTCTGCTCAATCGACCGCTGCACTCCACAGAAGAAGACACAGTTTTCTCCACAAAAGAAGATGCAGTCCACAGAAGACGCAAATGCAAACGAAAATGAAATGTGAAACCCTAATTTTCCCATCAAGAACGACACCGTTTGGAATTAAGAAAAAACCTAGTTGGACTTGCCAACTCGGACCAGAGTCGCGAGTCCACTCCGATTTCATCGAGTCTGCGTCAAGTCTATCGAGTTTACCTAAAAAACGAGTCTACTACCGAGTTAACTCGGTAAGGCCAAGTAAACATGTAAACTCGGATAAGTCAACGAGTTACCTCTCGAGTTTGACAACCTTACTCCTGATACTTCTCCTGACACATCTTGTATGGATGTATTTGAAATTGCTCATAATAAGGCATCCTTGTTCTCGATTTAAGGTTAACTTCAAAAATTAGTTGTTTAAATAATTTCATACAATACTAGAGAAAACAAAAGCAACCTAACATGATTCAAGAATAACTCCAATTGTCTGAAATAGGGTAACATTGCATTCTTTGACACCCTTGATGCTACAACCCAATTAGACAAGCAGGTGATCAAGGACACAACATATACTTGACAATTGGGTCAGTCATCTTAGTATCCAAGGCAAGGCCTTACCAAACCTTATAAGGACCTCAGCAGAAGAAGAACGAGACAAGGGTCAGAGTATTAGATGTTCTTTCTTATGGTCTTTTTACAAGACAAGCTTATGTAAATAGATTGTGTTCCTTTTTGGGTTCAAATAGAAGAATAAGCTAGAGTAGGATGTGCTTAGGAATTTGGGCATGTGCCAAGCCCATTTTCTCTTTATGTGCACCTAGATTTAGGGTTTTGTTAACCTACCTTCTAGATGGAAGGCTAAAGGGGGCAGCATTGACCTAAAGTCAACCCTAGTTGCCCCTCCCTTCTCCCTTTTTCTCTGAGTCTTTAGTACTTTCATTCCCGGGTCATATCTTGAGTGTAGTGCACTTCAAGTGGCGACTTTTCACCACCCATCTTGAAGTCTTCCACCACTCCAAGTGGTGTGACCACCATTCTTTTCCATAAGTTTTCTTCATTTCTTTATCCTTTTATTTTTTATTCCTTATGCCTCATTTCATTTCATATTGCTTGTTTTCTCTTCTTTTCCATTTGGTCTTTATTGCTCTTATTGTCTTGAACCAAGTATCCTATTTCTCATTTTTTGACCATTAAACGCCTTTTATGCAACATTGTCAATGATACAATTAGAGTTCCTAAATAACTTAAAGAAATAAGAGTGATTACAAGACCACTGGAATTCTTATAAAACGAAACCAAAGAATTAGGAATGGTGAAGGCAGTTCTAATGTGAATAGAATCTTTCAATATTTGCAGATAAGTCCAAGGGGTTATAGTTCAAGAGAAATGAAAATAAAAAGTGGAAGTATAACTGATGATGATTATGTAGGGTTTGTCACAAATAGGAAATCCACCTTAGGATATTTTTTGGGGTGGAAATTTGGTGACTTGTAAAATAAAGAAACAAAATGTTGTTGAAACGTCTAGTGCAGAAACTGAATTCTGAGCTATGGCACTTGGGGTGTGTAAATTATTATGGATGAGAAATGTTTTAAATGATCTTAAAGTGGCATGTGAATATGATTATTTATTGTGATAATAACTCAATTATTAGCAAAATGGAGAAGACCAACCCTTACAGATAGATTTAGACTTTATAAAAGAGAAATTAGATAGTGACCTTATCACTACTTCTTGTGTCTCGTCTAAGCTTTAGTTAACAGATTTGTTCATAAAGGTTTTTGCTTCTTACACTATATATTTAGGGACCTCAACGCACACAGCAAAATAGTAATGAATCTATTTCAGTCAATTTCAAATCTGAATAGTGCAGCAGCAAATATTGGTTGAACATTGCCATCGAAGAACGTGTGATTATTTGGGATATGGAAAACAAGAAGAATGTTCAAGAATTGCCCTCTTCATTCATTCATTCTTCACGTTTCGATCTTTCTATTCATTTCTTTTCTTTGAAATTTGTTTTGGAGAATTCTTTCTGCTGCGGTTTGAATTGGAGTAGGGATGGAAAAACATTGTTTTCTGGTTGCACACATGGTGGAATCATAGTATGGGAACTTATCACTTTAGATTTTTCATAATACTCTTCTTCTTCTCCATTTTGGATTGATTTGAATTGTATAAAGAATTGAGCTTTTTTCTAATCCAATTTAACCCACTGCTCATATTCTCAAAATCAATGTTATCCTTATATAATGTGAGACTAGTTTTGAGTTTTTAAGTTTTGAGGATTTATTGTTTCTTTCTCCTTCTCACATGAGAAGAATCCTTCTTTCTATTAACAATGTCTTTTTTTTAAATGAAAAAACGATTTTTCTGTAAATATTCAACCAATATCCCACAGTTTCACTATCCCATCTGTGGCGCCACTCGTGGACCTGTTCGGAGGAAGCGCACCGTGTTCATTTTCACTTAATCAATGTGGTCGGGAGATTATAAAACGCTTCACCAACGTGCCTCCATTATTTATGTCCAAGTCTCAAACCTTGACGCTACACTCCCACGCCGCCGTCACCAGTCTCGAAGATGACAAAGTCTTTGAAGAGCCTGATGGAGATATGATGGGCGTGCCCGACGAAACGGTACGTGTTGAGATCGTTGACCATAGAAACAAATTGAAACATATATTATAAAGATAAAATATATTTAATTTTTTCCAAAACTATTAAATTTTTTAAGTTCTTCCTCTTTTTACGTCCTTCTAACTGAGTTTATCTCTGTTTGAAGATTGTGAATAATTAAATCAGATTGGAAGTAACTTTTTCGTAAGACATAAGGAAATGAGAATATATTTTAGTCATTGCTCTGTATGATTTTATTTAAATATTGTTTCCAGAAAACGTCTTATGATCAAGGACTTTTGTCACTTACCATTTGCCTCCTCTTGTTGAGTCCTTGTTACACCTCTAGTTACATGTTTCAATCACAATTTCATAAGATAAATGTCAAATTAGTGTTTCACAAATTGAAATGGACATAAAGAGAATTACCGTTTGTTGGGATGGTGCCCGCAACTTGTTTTGTTAAGCACTTCCCCTCCATCTAGTCACAAACTTCAATTACAATTTCATAAAACAAAAGTTAAATCGGGGTTCCACAAAAATTAATCAAAACATAGAAAGAAAAAGAGAAGTGAGAATGAAATATGCTTTTACATGAAAAAAAGAAAGAAAATAGAAAAGAAGATGGTAAGTAGAGTACAAAAAAGAAAGTGGGACGTGGTTTATGCGTGGTGAAGATGTTTAGATCAAACAGTGATTCTTAAATCAATTTGAAAAATACTCTTACATACATTAAAATATTTCAAATAAAAAATTTGTTTCCAACTTTTTACCTAATATATTTAAAAAATTTGAAATTTTAAAAGTTTGGAAATTTTAAAAGTTTGGAAATTTTAAAAATTGAAATTTTTTTGAAAATTTCAAAATTTCAAAAACTTAAAAATTTTGAAAGTTTAAAAAATTTTGAAAATTTAAAACATTTCTATTTTTTTGAAAATTTAAAATTTTTCAAAATTTGAAGTATTTCAAAAAGACTTTATAATTTTAAATTTTGAGAAATTTAAAATTTTTGAAAATTTCAAAAAATAGAAAATGACCATAATAATAAAATAAAATCAAATATTTATATAAGGATAAAATAGAAGAAAAAAAAATGATGAAAGTTAAAGAGAGAATCACCTTTATAACATTTATATATAGGAGGTATAGATAGGGAATCACCTCATGGGACGACGACATCCGGCTTTGGAACCTCGCTTTGGAACCTCACCAACGGCCTCAACACACACAGTTTTGTCAGCCACACCAATCCTATGGAACGATGCCGAGGATGTCTACTCCGTTTGAGTTTCATGCATGCGCTTTGTCCCGACGACGGCGTCTCCGAGGCTGGTGAGGGCGGCGTGGGATGGTAGCATCATGGTTTGGGACTTGGACATGAATAATGGAGATGCGTTGGTGAAGCGTTTTGCAACCTCCCGCCACGTTGGTTATGGGGAATACGGTGGGTACTTTCTCAGGACGGGTTCACCATTGTGAGTGACAACGGATGATGATGGACACGTCCTTAGGAAGTGCTCCCGTGTTCACGTGGCCGGAGATTACAAAAAGTTTCACCAACGTGTCATTGTCAGTATCCTCGAAGATGACAGAGTTTTTGAAGAGCTTGACAGAAATGGAGTTCTTGAAGAGTTTGTAAGAAACGTATTTAATTTTCTTGAATATATATATAGTCATTAATTATCATCATTTGAATAACTATGCATGATTTTGACTTTTATATTCTACGATATAGTCTAATATTTTTCTCTTTTCAAGATATTGATACTTTTTTATTGATAATTTTAAATTGAATCTAAATTTTATACACAAGGTATGAGAGTTACCTCTATGATTTTTAAAATATCAGGATATTGTGTCTGAAGAGTTTGAAACTTTAAAAATTACACAAGGTAAGGGGAGAGTTACCTCTATGAGTTTTAAAATATCAGGATATTGTGTCCGAAGAGTTTGAAAATTTAAAAATTTCAAAAACTTAAAAATTTTGAAAATTTAAAATTTTATTAGATTTGAAGTATTTCAAAAAGGCTTTAGAATTTGAAATTTTGAAAAATTTAAAATTTTTGAAAATTTCAAAAAATAGGAAATGAATGCAATGTCCATAATAATGAAATAAAATCAAATATTTATATAAGAATAAAATAGAAAAAAAATTGATGGAAGTTAAAGAGGGAATCACCTTTATAACATTTATATATAGGAGGTATAGATAAGAAAACACCTCATGGGATGGCGACAACCGTCTCTGGAACCTCACCAGCGACTTCAACACGCACCATTTCGTCGGCCACACCAATCACGTCCTCTCTATCACGCTCTCCTATGATTCTGTTATTGCCTCTGACACCCGTGACAATAACTTGAAAACTCGAGGACGTTTACTCCATTTGGGTTTCGTGCGTGCGCTTTATCCCGGCGACAGCGTCTCCAAGGCTGGTGAGGGCGGCGTGGGACGATAACATCAAGGTTTGGGACTTGGACATGAATAATGGAGGCGCGTTGTTGAAGCGTTTTGCAACCTCCCGCCACGTTGGTTATGGGGAACACGGTGGGTCCTTTCTCAGGACGGGTCCGTCATTGTGAGTGGCGAAACGAATGATGACGGACCCGTCCTGAGGAAGTGCTCCCGTGTTCACGTGATCACGTGGCCGGAGATTGTAAAAAGTTTCACCAACGCGTCGCTGTTGCTAGCCTTGAAGATGATAAAGTTCTTGAAGAGCTTGACGGAGATGACAAAATTCTTGAAGAGCTGGTAAGAACGTAATTAATTTTCTTGAATGTATATTCTTATGTTTTCGGCCATTAATTATCATCATTTGAATAACTATGCATGATTTTGACTTTATATTTTACAATACACTCTAATCTTTTTCTCTTTTCAAGATATTGATACTTTTTTATTGGTGGTTTTAAATTGAATCTAAATTTTATGCACAAGGTACTCCATGGTTTTTAAAATATCAGGATCTTGTGTCTGAAGAGTTTGAAAATTTAAAAATTTCAAAAACATACAAAATTTGAAAATTTAAATTTTTTAAAAATTGGAAAATTTAAAATTTTATGAGATTTGTAGTGTTTCAAAAAGGCTTTAGAATTTGGGTTTCGTGCGTGCGCTTTATCCCGGCGACAGCGTCTCCAAGGCTGGTAAGGGCGGCGTGGGACGATAACATCAAGGTTTGGGACTTGGACATGAATAATGAAGGCGCGTTGGCGAAGCGTTTTGCAACCTCCCGCCACGTTGGTTATGGGGAACACGGTGGGTCCTTTCTCAGGACGGGTCCGTCATTGTGAGTGGCGAAACGAATGATGACGGACCCGTCCTGAGGAAGTGCTCCCGTGTTCACGTGATCACGTGGCCGGAGATTGTAAAAAGTTTCACCAACGCGTCGCTGTTGCTAGCCTTGAAGATGACAAAGATCTTGAAGAGCTTGACGGAGATGACAAAATTCTTGAAGAGCTGGTAAGAAACGTAATTAATTTTCTTGAATGTATATTCTTATGTTTTCGGCCATTAATTATCATCATTTGAATAACTATGCATGATTTTGACTTTATATTTTATAATACACTCTAATCTTTTTCTCTTTTCAAGATATTGATACTTTTTTATTGGTGGTTTTAAATTGAATCTAAATTTTATGCACAAGGTACTCCATGGTTTTTAAAATATCAGGATCTTGTGTCTGAAGAGTTTGAAAATTTAAAAATTTCAAAAACTTACAAAATTTGAAAATTTAAATTTTTTAAAAATTTGAAAATTTAAAATTTTATGAGATTTGTAGTGTTTCAAAAAGGCTTTAGAATTTGGGTTTCGTGCGTGCGCTTTATCCCGGCGACAGCGTCTCCAAGGCTGGTGAGGGCGGCGTGGGACGATAACATCAAGGTTTGGGACTTGGACATGAATAATGAAGGCGCGTTGGTGAAGCGTTTTGCAACCTCTCGCCACGTTGGTTATGGGGAACACGGTGGGTCCTTTCTCAGGACGGGTCCGTCATTGTGAGTGGCGAAACGAATGATGACGGACCCGTCCTGAGGAAGTGCTCCCGTGTTCACGTGATCACGTGGCCGGAGATTGTAAAAAGTTTCACCAACGCGTCGCTGTTGCTAGCTTGAAGATGACAAAGTTCTTGAAGAGCTTGACGGAGATGACAAAATTCTTGAAGAGCTGGTAAGAAACGTAATTAATTTTCTTGAATGTATATTCTTATGTTTTCGGCCATTAATTATCATCATTTGAATAACTATGCATGATTTTGACTTTATATTTTACAATACACTCTAATCTTTTTCTCTTTTCAAGATATTGATACTTTTTTAATGGTGGTTTTAAATTGAATCTAAATTTTATGCACAAGGTACTCCATGGTTTTTAAAATATCAGGATCTTGTGTCTGAAGAGTTTGAAAATTTAAAAATTTCAAAAACTTACAAAATTTGAAAATTTAAATTTTTTAAAAATTTGAAAATTTAAAATTTTATGAGATTTGTAGTGTTTCAAAAAGGCTTTAGAATTTGGGTTTCGTGCGTGCGCTTTATCCCGGCGACAGCGTCTCCAAGGCTGGTGAGGGCGGCGTGGGACGATAACATCAAGGTTTGGGACTTGGACATGAATAATGGAGGCGCGTTGGTGAAGCGTTTTGCAACCTCCCGCCACGTTGGTTATGGGGAACACGGTGGGTCCTTTCTCAGGACGGGTCCGTCATTGTGAGTGGCGAAACGAATGATGACGGACCCGTCCTGAGGAAGTGCTCCCGTATCACGTGATCACGTGGCCGGAGATTGTAAAAAGTTTCACCAACGCGTCGCTCTTGCTAGCCTTGAAGATGACAAAGTTCTTGAAGAGCTTGACGGAGATGACAAAATTCTTGAAGAGCTGGTAAGAAACGTAATTAATTTTCTTGAATGTATATTCTTATGTTTTCGGCCATTAATTATCATCATTTGAATAACTATGCATGATTTTGACTTTATATTTTACAATACACTCTAATCTTTTTCCCTTTTCAAGATATTGATGGTTTTAAATTGAATCTAAATTTTATATACAAGGTATGAGTTACCTCTATCGTTTTTAAAATATCTCGGTCTGAAGAGAATGCATCCATGTGTATTTTTTTTCAAAGTTTTTTATATTTCTGGTCTTATTTTTTTAATTTCATTTTTCAATTTCATTAATTCTGTATGGTAGATTGGTGTAACAGAAAAAGGTTTTAGATTTTTTTATTTTTTTTTTAATAAATATGAATACAATGATGTAAGTTTGATATGTTGAAATTGATGTACGTAAAGATTATGCTTCTTTAACAAAATTTGTCTGCTAAATCATTCTGAAATAAGATCTTTAGTTACATTTTCATGGTTTATTGTATTTTGAAGCGTTTTACACGATGGGTTTTCAATATTTTTTAATAACACCTAATATTTTTCTATTTTCTTCAAAATTGTCTCATTCTTTTTGGAAATTTCCTTGTGTAAATCTGATCTCTAACAAGATTAAGATAACGCTGTTATTCAATATTGATAATAAGCTAAAAATTATACTAGAAAATTAAAAGTTATGCGTATTCCTATTTATTAAAATAATTATAAATTTATTTCTATCTTCTATATATAAAGAGATTTATTTTTAATTATTTTTATATTTTATTCTTATATGATAAATGTGTTTTGTTTCATACATGACGTTATTTTCTATTTTTCTCAAAAAAAAATAATTTTAAATTTCTTACATTTTTAAATCCTAAAACTTCAAATTTAGAAAAATTTTAAATTTTCAAAAAATTTTAATTTTTAATATTTTCAAAAAATTTCAATTTTCAAAATATTTAATACAACTCACTGTGTTACAAAGTAACAAAAAATTCCAATAAAGATTATTACATGTTATTTTTAAAATAAACAAAATATTTACAGTCATCGGGCTGCTCGGACCACGCATAATATATTGTCTCACGCACGAGTTGTCAATTTCGGTGCGAGGTGGAGAGTGTTGGAGATCTCACATCGACTAGAGATTAGATTCTTTCATTGTATAAGTGGGTGCAAACCTCAACCTTATGAGTCAGTTTTATGAGGTTGGGTTAGGCTTAAAGTCCATTTTCTTAATAGTTATACATACTATGCGTGCGTTGATAAGTTAGCTAATTTATGATTTATTCATAAAAAATTATTTCATTGATATAATAGGCTTCCATCTAGTTTGTTCTTAGAATTATTTATGGATAAGTATAGTTATCAAAATTACCAATATTTATGATCATGCTTTCAATATCATTAATGTTCAAGATACTCAAATTTCACAATCTATAATTAACATTTCATAATCCAATTCTTTTAACTCAATCAACATTCTAAACAGCATATAGCATTCTCTCATTCTAAACAACATAAAAATAATCTCTTGTTGAAACTAATTTGAATATTTTGTTCAGGTTAAAATCTAAAACAATATAACTAAAAACAACGAGAATTTATATAAATGCACTAGTAGTTGAGAGAGAGAAAAAAATCAACAATCAAAATCAAGATTAAGTTTAAATATTAGCGGAAAAAGAAAATTAAAACACTTTCAAAACAACAAGACATTTACTCCTGAAATAAAATATAATAAGATAAGAATGACTCTTACGCCTTTTGAAAACAAGATATTTACTATGAAATAAAATATGATAAGATAAGAGTGACTCTTAGAAGATAAGAAACTATGTGATAACTTTATTTAAACAAGAGACAAGAGTATTTAGAAAGTGAAAAGAAAAATAAAGTATTATATGCATAACAATGAATGAGAGCAAAAGAGGTTTTACTAAGGCTATTTTTTTCATTATTTTTAATTATATAACAATATACTTAACATTAATTTATTAATTTATATAATTACCTGTTTCAACTTCAGGTAGTTGGACAGCATCGCTATGGTCAATCACCGCATCCGAGGTATTGTCCGTTTTGAAGATCAGTGCTCCGTCACAGTTTTGTCCTTAAAAGACGTCTCGAAGGGTGAAAGGAGTATATAAATTGCCCCTGGCCTCGATTCCTGAGTGATGTGGGACTATATTAACATACGGGAACAAGCCCCCCAGTCGAAGTCTAAGAGGACTGGATCCCCCTAGTTGAGGGACGAAGGAGCCTCTTCGTTCCCACCGTGGGTGCCATTGTTCCGACCTCGAGTCGTTGGATAAATACTTTACTAAGGCTATTTTTTTCATTATTTTTAATTATATAACAATATACTTAACATTAATTTATATAATTACCTAATTATTGTAATTTATGTTGATATTTAATACAATATTACTACATTATAGCAAAATGTGTATTTGATTATTACTCGTTCATAATTCAACTTAACCTACTAAAAAATCATAACTTAACATACTTTTGAAAAGTTGAAACGCAACCAAACACGCCTTAAAACTTTAACTACACCTTTAACTGAATAGAACTTTTCTTGGCATATAACAAAAACTACATTTCTAAATTAACAATTTTTGCATATAGGTTTAGTTATTTCATGATGTATAAGTTATAAATGGACAGATTTTGATCCAAATTGGTATAATTTTGCATTGATAGTTATGAAGAAAAAAGGACAAAAAGTATAGAGTTGGATAAATGATAAATGAAGTTAGTTGGATACATGGCAAATGAAATGGAAGTAAAAACTACTAAAACTAAATTTTCCTTTTTTTTCTTTTACAAATACTATCATCATATACCAACTAAATTCACCTTTAAATTCATTACATTTTGCTGTAAAAACTACAAAATTGTAGCCAAGAAATGACTTAGATTCATTTTGATCCTAAAGTTCAAAATCTACAATGTCTCCCATAAAAATTGAACGTATAATGTTAGAGAAATTTCAGAAGTTATTCAAAATGAACATAATTAAAAAAATGAAACTTCTTATTAATACCATATAACTTCATATCTTTTAGACAAGGAACTAAAAATTAAAAGAATCTTTAACAAATTTATCACAATCTTTCATTACAAGTCTTGTACCTTAAACATTATCTTTGTAAAAAAACAAATATTAAACATTTGAAAACCGAACAAGGTTGGCAAAAAATTTCATTTACTAAAAGAATTAACTAGATTGAGAACTCAAATCCAAAACATCATCTTCCTACCATGCAATTGTTCGAGGTAACCAACAGAAAATGAAGATTCATTCAAGAAGAACCACCATTACAAAACTCTATTACACATAATGAAAAGTAATGCATTACAACATTTTTTTTCAAACACAACAGAAAGAGTTTGAAGCTGGATATTATGTCATCTCTGTCTTCCATTGTCTTCAACACAAACATAGATCTCTAATTTTCCACCTTCACTTTTCTAGGGTTCCAAGCTATGAAATGTAAGATCCTTCAGTCAAGAAAGATGATGCAGACAAATCATCAACTCATCGCCATTAAACAAAGGTCAAGAACAAGGATCTGCAGAAAGAGTTAGCAAGAAAATATACAAGGACTTGAAAACTCAGTCCAACAATAAAACTCACACAAATCCAGATCCAAAACACCATTATGAGAAACATGAATATTCCACATACCTTGGACAAGATTACTCAGCATGGATCTAAACATTCACATACCTTCAGCAAGGTTCATACAGGGCAAGAACACAGCATGGAAGAAGATAGAAAAGGGACAACACCCTTTCACAAGAATGAAGTGATTTGCTTCAAGATTAAACTTTCTAGATTTTAAGAAAAAAAGGAGAAGAGGGTGTAGAGCTCCCTTCAATCCAAAGAAGGATGATACTATAGAGGCAGATGAAGCTCCCCAGATATGGAAGCCACAAGACTACCACAAAACATGCTGATGGGTAGAACTGTGGGATCCATAGCTAAGCAGCTCAATCCACCCAGTAAGATCCTCAATTGGACTTCAAGGAGCTCCACTCCATAACCCCTACAAGGTCAAACCCTAGCCAAAAAACACTTATCAACTTCCAAAAACCAAAACCGTTAGCACACACAAAGCCACCAAAACTCAAGAACATGCAGAAAGATGATAGAAGGCAACCCTTTTATGAGTTTTCTGAGAAGGAACAGCAAAACAAAAAACCCTAGATCTCAGATCTAGGAAGTTCCACAAGATTGGTGACACAAGGGTGTATATATACATGAGGTGAGAGGGTTTGAGAGAGGTGCTCGAAATGGAAAAAGCAGTGATAAATGTAGGCTCAACAACCCCAACGCTATTGAAAAGGTTAAGGGTAAAGGGTCCATTGACCACACCACAGCTTTTTTATCTCTTCCAGCTGCAGAAAAAAGAATAATAAAAAAAATGAAGATATGATGGTAACGTGGTGGTGGTGGACCAGGAGCAGAGTGCTAGCTGTTTTCTTTGTTTTGCTTTTGTTGGATGCTTTATCACCATATGTCTCGGGAACCACCTTCCTTAGATTCCCTCTGCAAACTCATCACGTGCCCTTCTGCCAAATTTACTTCTCCTTTTCTACACATTCATTCTTCCTAACACTACTTTCTTTCATCATCTATATATTCAATCTTTTCATCAACTATTCAAATCTATAATTAATGTCTTTGCATGCTTTCATCAAATTTCAATGTATTATTTATCTTCTAATTAATTATTAATGTGTGTTTTAATCAATTATTCATTTGTTATTAATATAGAGTATTGATCAAGAGCAATTCAAGAAAATAATTAATATATTATTAATTTTGTAAAATTATCTCCCATTTCTTTATCTTTGTTGCAGACATTTATTCTTGTTATTTGTGTCTGAGGTCAGAAAAAATAATTAATTATTTGTTACATTTAGAGGATGTGACTTGCTTTCTTTGTTTATTTTTAAGTTCTTTTATAATAAACAAAAAATAATGCAATGTTTTTATCTTAACATTTTATACATGATTAGATGAAAAAGTATGAATATAACTAATAATAACAGTTAATAATGCATTGAAATTTGAAATTCCATATAGATATAAACAAAAGTTTGAATGTTTAAAAGAGACAAACTGAATATATAATTTATATTATAGTAATTCTTATAATTAATTGGATTTGTATAAAATAAATATTTTTTTTTTTACTTGTTTATATTAATATATATGTTGCTTATAAAAAATAGTGTCACTTTTATCTTGAAGAAAATGTGGATTACATTTAATTATAAGATAACTTTTTCCTCTTCAAATAAGAGTGAAGTTTGCCATTAAAATTTATTTTTTTTACAATTTTTATATTTTAATTTCATTTTTTCTATTTTCCTTCAAAACAACCTCAATTTACCGTAAAATAGAATAGACGTTTATTATAATTTTTATGAGAGTATCATATAAATCCTTTTTAATAAATACCATAGATCATAAAAAAATAATTAATTTGATTATACTTTATACTTAAACTTTCACGTATTTATTTTAAATAATACTTTTTAAAATATAAAAAAAAAAAATCTGAAAAAAACAAGCTCTCCGTCTTTTCGCTGGTCACAATAACAGCGTCTCCCAAAATCTAACGCTAGATCTGAAACAGTAGGAGAGAGTGATAGAGTTACTTTGCGGGGAGAGAGTTAATTTTGAAATGCAGAGGGAATTTTGTATTTTCCACACATGTTGTTGGCGTCACCACAGGTGACGATATCATAACCCTCAAACATTGGCGCGTGCTCTATCTGTGTACTTTTCCGTGACTTTTCCTGTGGTCTCCCACTTCTCGTTATTTTAAAAAATAATGGTGAAGGACCAAAAGCTTCGGTATTCGGTAAAAAATTATTTTATTTTTTATTTTCAAAAAACGGATAAAAATAAGTAAATAAATTATAAGATAATAAGAAAGTTTATTAAATATCAAATTAATAATGAATTTTTTAAACAAGTTACAGTTGAGAAATTGGCTGAGATAATTTATAATTTATAAGTTACTTTGATGTACTTATTTTCAATTTACAAAAACAGAAGATTTAAATTTCATAAAATAAGTAAAAATAATTAAATTTAATTATCAATTTATTTAAATAAAATCATATGTCTAAATAAATAAATATTTACAGTTTTTAAAATCAAATAAAAAACACTAAAAATATAATTATTTTAAAAAACTAAAATTGTAACTCCATAATAACATATTTTTATTTATAGAATATAAATTCTATTTATTTAATAAAATTGATTTAGTTAAAGTCCTTTGTGTCGTTTTATATTTAGGGACTGGTTTATTAATTAGGTTTACTAAATATTTTTAATTCAATAAGTTTACTCATTAGTCCCAAAATTGTAAGTTCCAACTAGTTCAAGCTAAGTTTTTTTTTCTATTTCTTATACTTAGCATGAAATATTTTTTTTCAAATAAAACAACTTAGAATAAATTTGACTCAATTAAAATATTCAAATTTTTCATTATTATAATTCATTTAAAATCTTTTCACTTCAACTATACAAATTTTATCTTTTCAACTCTTTAATATTTCAAATATATCATACATAATGTTGACATCGACTAGAGATTAGAGCCTTTCATTGTATATAAGTGGGTGCAAACCTCAACCCTATGAGCCGGTTTTATGGGATTGAGTTAGACGTAAAGTCCACTTCGTAATATGGTATCAGAGCCATTTCAAGTCTATCCTAGCGAGTGTTTGTGTTGAGCCTATCGTGTCACCCACTATCGGATCACCCAAAATATATAGTCCCACGCACGAGTTGGCAGTCTCGACGTGAGGGGTGTGTTGGAGATCTCACATCGACTAGAGATTAGAGCCTTTCATTGTATATAAGTGGGTGCAAACCTCAACCCTATGAGTCGGTTTTATGAGGTTGAGTTAGGCTTAAAGTCCACTTTGTAATACATAATTATTCAGATTATCTACCAAAACTTTTAATTATATCACATCATAAACAGTTTCACAATGTCATTAAGCAATCAACTGAAAATTCAAACAATTTGAATACATTCAATCAACACACAGACTCTCTACTAAATCAAATATTATAACAACGTCACATTCACATCTATATCATTTACTTTGAGGTACTATAACCAAATATAAGTATTTTTCCTTACATGTTAAAGACTTGTTTACTCAAACTTAAGTTGCTTTCAACTTCTCTATAGGAAAGCTAAATGTGTACATAAAAAAAAAACTCTAATAAACTATTTAAACATACCCTTATGATCTTAGACTAACAAAGAATCATCTTTGTAAAAAATTTACAAAAAAAACAACACATGCACACACATAAAAATTCTAAACATGTAAACTTTTTCAAAAACCAACTAAAAAAAAGTCTCAGAGAAACTTAAAGAAAAAACATTTTTTTATCAAAAAATAAATAAATTCTACTCTCCACTAAGATCCCTAAGTTAGACTCAGATAAAAAAAAATGAAGAAATCTTTCAAACTTCTAAGGAGAAGGTAGAGAAAAATATTTTAGAGAAATTATGATTTTTGTAAAATAAAATTTAAATAGTTATTTTTTTATACTTATAAGCTTTTTAACTTAATTAATAAAACATCCACACTCCATATCAATTAAACAACTTATATTATACTATTGAACACATTAAGTGAGACCTTACAAATACATAATAATAAACACATGGGAATAAAGGGGTTTGGATAGCATGTAATAGGATAGATCCAACTAATCTTAAGATAATCGGTAAATATAAATACATATTTTATAATGATTCACCTTGTAATTCATTAGCTATGAGACAATCGTCTCCTTGCAAGTTTAAATTATTTAAGAAAAGGATATAAACAATTTAAATTGTAGATATTATTATCAATTTTCTCAAATATTTGTTTCAATTTTTTCATAGAGTAATACTTTTTAAAAAAAATAATTCTCCAAATAGACCCAATTGAACATTATTTCCTCAAATAAATATGTTTACTTGTGATTTGGTCCTTATATTGTGTTTACTTTCATGTGTGCATTGTTCACCACAAAGATAGAATGTGAATGGTTGTTGTTTTGATCCCTGTGTGAGAGAGTGTACAATAATGAAAAAAAAGGAGTGAGTGATAATTTTATTTATTCTCTCAACAATAGAGATTCTTGAGGAAAGTTACATAGATACAAACTATTTTACTTCATTTTCTTCGATTTAATTGTGATTTTTTTAAGGTTATAATTGATTATCCAATAATTTTTTTCCATGCATAATTGATTAACCAAAAGTTTTAATCAATTATGTAATATGTTACAAGCATAATCGATTATCTAGTATGTTATAAATGAGAAATGTTATAAATGAGACATAATCGATTATCTCCATGATATATGTTGTAAGGTTTGTGTTTCTATTTTTTTATGAAAATGGTTATTTTTTTTTTCCAACTAACATGTGTAAGTATGTATAATTATGTTTTATTTATTTCTATTCTCTCAGAGAAATTAAAATATAATCTCAACATTTTTAATTAATTATTTTTCTCTTATTTTTTTTTTAAATTGTCCTCTCCTTTTTTAAAAACACCAGAAAACCCCACTGGATTTCAGTCCATAGGAAGCCCATTTTCGAAGGGATTTCTGACAGTTCAGATAAAACTCATTTGAGAATTCAGCTCTCACAATACTCATTCGGCTGTTTTTTCCTGCAACCCAATAAATTTCTTCCTGCACCCCCATTAATTTTGGAAAAGACTGTTTTTTTTAAAAAAAAATGATTTTTGGATTACTTTTTCTAGAATACTTCTGGAACATACTTTCTGGAATTTATAAATATATTATCGATTTTTTTTCCAAAAATGAATTTCTAAAATAACCTTTCCAGTTTTCAGAATATATTTCAAAAAGAACTTTGTGAAATAACGACAAATTAGATAAAGCATTTTGGTAATTTCACCTAATTGATGGGTGCAGAGAGAAATTTGAGAGGGTACATGAAGAAACACCCTACCCAGTTCTCTATTGATACACTAAACCCATATGAAGAAATACTGCTTCTTCCTGCACCTCCATCACTTCTTCAACCACCCCATACTAAAGTTAATTTTACCATAATACCCCAAAGTAAATAATATTAAAATCTAAACTTAAATTTTTACTTTACTTACCCTCCTCTTACTTAGTGAGTCGTTTTAGCTTTGTCCTTACTAAATGTTTGGTTGAATTTTGTAGTGGATGCTTAAATGTTTGGTACTGTTTTTGGAATATATTTAAACCGGTTTACGTAATACTAATTATTTAAATTATAAAGTTAGTAATTAAAATTTTAATAACTAATTAATTTATAAATTATTTATTAATAATATAAATTCATTTAAATAAGTTTTTAGTTTTTAAAATAGTATTTAATTTATTCAATATAATAATTAATTTTTTTATATAATTTTTTTTTTAATGGTATATTTTTTGTATAGTGTAGGTTGTTTTTCATTCTTTAGGCTTTGCAATGAAGTATGCTAAATTACGATTGAGTCCTATTCCATTAATTGTTTCTGTTTTATGGCATCAACATTTCGTACAGATTTAATCTTTAGGTAATAAATTTAGGTTTATATATATAATATGTATTTATGTAATATGTATTTACATAGGGTTTAAGTAGGTAGGTAAGTTTCTAACTTAATTTTGTTACATATAATACTTCAATGTACGATCATGGCTCTAACTTCTTTCTTATTCTTAGTTTTTAAGTATGAATTTGTATTTTTTGTGTAGGAGATTTAGTAAATACTATATAAATACTGTATACTTTTATGCTGAAATTTTGTATTTTCCTACATTAATTTACTATTTGATTTATGTTTTATTTTTCTGTAATTGCAGTTGATTCTTTATTTTCAAAGCTTATTTTGGACAATTGGATCATGACATTGAATTCAGAGCTAATTTGTGACTGTTTCTCCCAGCAGCATGTTCTTCATGCACCCCATATAAAATATAATACTTTCTCCATATAAAATATAAAAATATTTTTTTATCCTTCTTGTGCTACTTTCATATTTTGGATTATATAATTCAGAATGGTATTCTAGATTTCATAATACAGAAATCTGGATTTGATAATAGCTTTCGGATTATGTAATCCAAACACGTATTTAAAAAAAGACTTCCGAATTACATAATCCGGAAGTAGAAAAGACTTTTGGATTATGTAATTCAGAAACTAATCATGCATCTGAAAAAGACTTCTGGATTATGTAATCTGGAACCTAATTACGAATTTCAAAAATGATTTCCAAATTACGTAATCTGGAATATTACATAACGATATTTTTGAAAATACAAAAATTTATAGAGGTGGGAGAAGAACATATATGTAGGTGCAGGAAGAAAGAGTCCTAATTTGTAATTTCAGTACACTTATTATTTTGTTTTGGCCCACTTCGATGCAGCTTAGGCCCATTCTTCTTGCTTTAGAACATTATAAGGATATTTCTTCCTGCACCCCTATAATTTTTCCTGCACCCCTACATTATGTGCAATACCAGAATTATCCTTGATATTTTTGGAAGATTCCGGAATAAGAGTTCTATAAGCAAAAGGTATTTCCAGAATAGAGGTTTTGTAAGTAAAATGTAAGAAATCTGGAAGGCAAAAAATCATTCCAGAATATTCTTTCTAGAACACATTTTTTTTTAATTTTTAGAATGATAAATCCGGAATTCATAAAATGTATTCTGAAAAGTATATTCCAAAAATATTTTGGAAAAAGTAATATTAAAGTCATTTTAAAAATGGTAAAATGGTCTTTTCAAAGAATGATGTAGTGTAGGAAGTCATTTGTTGGGTGCAGAGAGAAAGAGCCACATTACAAATAGAACTTAGCTAATGCAATTTCTTCTTACTAAACCCTAAATCCCGACTCCTTCTTTCCTACACCTCATAGAAGGCATGAAATGATAATTTTACCCTTTTCTTCATATTTTTCATTGAAATCCTTCTTTCTTTTTTGTTAAATTTCAAAATTATAAACTCTAAAATTTAAAATACATTGTATTTCAAAAATTAGATTTATTAATATATTTTTGAAGCTAAAATATCATCCTGAAGTTCATCAATTTTGTTAAAGACTGTTTTGCCCTTATTAAAAATGACTTTTGCAATTTTTTTTAATAATGTTTTCGGGTGAAATATATTTTTGGAAAAAAAAATTCTGGAACAGAATTTTCATAATAAAATTTTTAGGATAAATTTTTCAAAATAGATATTCAGAAAGAGCTTTCCAAAATGAACTAGATAAGGCATTTTGGTCATATCACCTAATTAATGGGAGGTGCTGAGAAAAATTTGACGGGGTGCAGGAAGAAAGCTTTTCTGAACATTATAAATAGAACTTAACTTAAGACAAAAAAAATAATTCAGAATTAGTTTTCATTTAGACAGTTTTTATTATTTTTATGAAAACCAAACTAAAATTAAAAAAAAAAATCACTTTTTAAAAAATAATGAATTTAAAAGAAAACGAAAAATATGAAAAAGAAAGAAAGAAGACATATATACCTTAAATAATTAACCTTTCATATTGTTTTGTTATAAAGTAATATCCATCATAAATTTATATAAAATATGAGTTATCATTTAACATGATACATAAGCAAAATTAACTTTATTTACTAACTTTCATCCACCTAAAGACCACTTACATTTTCAATAATTTGACTCTTTTAATTCATCCAAAATTGAGATTACAAACTTTAATTCAAATCTATAAGTAACTTTGAAACTGTAGACTAACAAGAAGACAAAAGTTTTATTATACAAATTTTGTCTCAGTCATTTTTAATATTTCACACATTTCATTCTTGAATTTTAAAACTTTGTGCAATTTACAGCAAAATGTAATGAATTTAAAGGTGAATTTAGGTTTAGTAGTTTTCACTTCCTTATTTACTTGTCATTTTTTTCCAACTAACTCTATTTATCATTTATCAAATTCTATAGTTTTCGTCGTATTTTCTTCATAACGATCAATGGAACCTTATACCAGAAATATAAAATACTTTGAAAAAAATACACATGTATGCATTATTAAACTACTCAGACATAAGAACAAAATCAGACACAAGAACAAGAAAAAGAAAGATATGAAAACCATGAAGAAGAAGAGTCTTATGAAAACTGCTCAGAAACAGAATACACATGTATACATTTAAACTGCTCAGAAATAGAGTACACATGTATGCATTTAAACTGCTTAAAAACAGAGTACACCTACAAAGAATATCTTGATATTCAAATCCAAAAGAAAAAAAAAACTCAATTCTTTCAATTCAAATACAATGTTCTCTTTACAAAAAGAAAAGTATGAAATATTAAGGAAATAATAATTATCAAATTATATGCAATTATTATATGCAATATTGTACGATATTGTACGATATTGTACTCAAGTATATGCAATTAATTTAATAATGATAGAATCTCATGATTAATATTCTTACCTAATTAGATTATTGGAGAGATAACCTCCTTGTAGTATTTGTCCTAAAGCTAAACAGACAAGGCTACTCTTTCCTTTAAGTACATTAAAATCTCATTCTCCATTTAATCTATTGCATTGTGACATTTGGGGTCCTCATAAAACTCCAACTCATTTTGGAAAACATTTTTTTCTCACTATAGTCGATGACTATACTAGATGTACTTAGCTATTTCTTATGAATCACAAATCTGAAACCCAACATCTTAGAGTCATTCATTTCATTTGCACAAAATCAATTTCAGGCATGTGTCATTCATTTCATTTGCACAAAATCAATTTCAGGCATGTATTAAAACCATCCGCGTTGACAACGGACTGGAATTTATTGCAATGTATGATTTTTTTTTCAAAAAAGGTATTGAATGTCAACGCACTTGCGTCTATACTCCACAACAAAATGTAGTAGTAGAACGCAAACATAGACATGTTTTAAACACAACACGGGCCCTCCTATTTTAGTCCAATTTACCATTAAAATTTTGGGGAGAATGCGTTTTAAACGCCACATATATCATTAATCGCTTGCCATGAAACAGAGATTGCACGATTATCTACAATCTTCAAAATTATTATTAATAAAAAATATATTTATAGAACTTATTTAATCCCTAGGGAAGGGAGAGTGGTGGTCGAAGATAATATATCAATAATTTTGGTAAATGTACGCATCTTGTATATTTATTGAAAGAAAAACTATGTGGGAGGAGACTTTTACATTTAGTGTTGTATGAAGGGTAAAAGAAAGAAAAAGACAAACATTTTGGGATGGTGATCTCCGTCTGTGGAATCTGACCACCGGTCGTAGGACGCGACGTTTTGTGGGCCACACGAACCACGTACTCTCCGCCACGCTGTTCAACGATTCGGTCATCGCCTCTCCGGTGGTCGTGATAATACTCTGAGAGTTTGGAACGCCTTGGAAAAGTGTAGATAATCTTGAAAATGTACGCATCTTGTATATTTATTGAAAGAAAAGCTATGTGGGAGGAAACTTTTACATTTAGTGTTGTATGAAGGGTAAAAGAAAGAAAAAGACAAACATTTTGGGACGGTGATCTCCGTCTGTGGAATCTGACCACCGGTCGCAGGACGCGACGTTTTGTGGGCCACACGAACCACGTACTTTCCGCCACACTGTTCAACGATTTGGTCATCGCCTCCGGTGGTCGTGATAATACTCTGAGAGTCTAGAACACCTTGGAAAAGTGTACGATAATCTTGAAGAACAACGAAGACGCCCATTTTGATTGGATTTCATGCGTGCGTTTCGTTCCGACGACGGAGTCTCCAAGGCTCGTGACGGCGGTTTGGGACGGCAGTGTGAAGGTGTGGGACCTGAATATGATTAATGGGACCTTGGTAAAATGTTTCGCCACCTCCGGCCACGCAGGTTGCGTGAACACGGTGGCTCTTCCCCGTAACGGATCCGTTATCGGCAGCGGCGGAACGAATGGAATTGTTAAATTGTGGGGAATGGAAGGCGACAATAAGGTTAATGAGATTGTCGTTGGTTCCTGCATTTATGACTTGAGTTTTTCTCCTTCGAAATTCTGGTAGGGCATCGTTGCTGAAGAAAGTGTGATTGTTTGGGATCTTGAGGGTAAGAAGAAAGTTCAAGATTTTAACTTCGAGGTGCGTTGCATAATCTCTTCGTTCATTCACTCGATCTTTTTATTCATTTTTTTTCTTATTTCTTTAAAGTTTGTCTTGCAGAATTGTTTCTGCTCCAGCTTGAATTGGAGTGGTGATGGGAAAATCTTGTTTTGTAGTTTTCGAGCTCTTCAATTTTGCATAAGACTCTTGCAGTTGCACAGATGGTTCTTCATCATGGTTATTCATTTCATATAAGAAAATGATGATAAAATGGTAAAAAGAAGAGATGTTTCTTATTCTCTTATGTGTATGGTTACATCACTTCATCTATAGTAAATATATAGGGAGTTTATCTCTCAAATTTACAATCTAATTAGGTAGGGATACTAATCATGAGATTCTATCATTATTAAATTAATTGCATATAATTGGGTACAATATCGTACAATATTGCATACAATAATTGCATATAATTTGATAATTATTATTTCCTTAATACTCCCCTCAAGTTGGTAGATGAAGATCATGAACCCTAACTTGTGTCGTAGCGTTAAAAACCGTTCCTTGCCTAGTGTCTTTGTAAAAATATCTGCGAGTTGATACTGTGTCGGTACATATGAAGGACTGATTATCCCAGCTTGTAATTTTTCTCGCATAATGTGACAGTCTATCTCAATGTGTTTTGTGCGTTCATGAAATACTGGGTTTGCTGCTATATGTAATGCCGCTTGATTGTCAGAAAAGTTGAGCTGGCAAGTTACATGACACTGCAACAGATATCTATAATATTCTCGTTGATACTGTGTTGGAAGTTACCTGAACCATGTAGTTATAATATTCTCGACATGAGATACTTTGACCATTATGATTTTTTATGTTGAAATCCCAACCATATGTTCCAAAAGGAAATAATAGTGGATATTGTAAAGGGTCATAATATCCCACAATTTCTTTAATGTTTATTAAGTTCCCATCATGACTTACAACTTTAATGTCTCATCCACGTGCCATTGATTCTGTGTCCCCAGTAACAATAATTGTTGTCACTTGAGATGCAGTTGGAAGATTATATTGTGGTTGATTGGCAGGACGCTCTTTAATGAGTAAAGTACATTCATGAATATTTTGTTCTTGAGCAAGTTGTCTAAATACATGCACAAATGGATTGCACTGATGTAGTATTTGTTGCAACTTATTAACAATGGTTTGATGAAGATGAGGAGTTTCCAACATCCTATTTTGTAATTCATGTGCAGTGTCATAAATGTACAATTGCAAAAAAACGTGGTCTGGAACCCTCATTTGGAAAAAACCCTCCAATCCTGTGATACATTGCACCTTGAGCACAAAAACTATATATACCACAACCAGTTGCAACTATATTTTCATCCATGTGAACACCAAGTGAAGTGAATGAAAGCACATGGTTGTAACTTCTAATATGTTGTCTAAAATGTCTACTTTCAGAAGAAGAACCGGAAAATATTTGAATCAACTCATCCGGAGCAGTAACATGTGGAAGTATGACTTTTCCACCCGAACAACACATATCACGTGATTTATGGTAAAATAATCGTGCATGACAATGTGCACATGTAGTTGGAGTAGACAATTGAAACATTACCATCGCCATAGTATTTCTAAAATTTCGAGCTGAGTTATGCGTCCATCGAAATCTATATTGCATTCCTTCATTATCATTTGATTCGAGAAAGTTATGTGGTGTAAAAGTATAAGCTGTCAAGTTAAATAAATGAATGTGCACATGTAGTCAAAGTAGACAATTGAAACATTACCATCGCAATAGTATTTCTAAAATTTCGAGCACAGTTATGCGTTCGTCGAAATCTATGTTGTATTTTTACATGTATAATAATTTATCAAAAAAGTAAAGTATTTCATTGAACTTTTATCACGTATATATTGCAATAAAAGTATACTAACCATGTTCAATGTCAATGACATTTGTGTTACTTGGTCCCACTTCATTATCATTTGATCCTTGAAAGTTATGTGGGGTAAAAGTATAACATGTCAAGCTAAATAAATGAATAAAATTATATAGAAAAAATTAAAGCAATAATATGTGTTACTTGCATTATTTAATGACCGAGCCAAATGTCGAATAGATGACAATGTCCTTCCTGAAACCAGAAATTGTAATGTGGATAATATTGTTTCTCCTTTCTCTATAAGTTTTTCTTCGTATAGATATTCCATTTGTCCTTTAAAAGATTTTTTGGAAATTGACATTTTATGCATAAAAGTGTACTAACCAGGTTCAGTAACATGGGTGTTACTTGGTGCTGCTTCGTTATCGTTAAATCCTTCAAATATCAAGTTAAATGAATGAGTGAATAAAACTACATACATAATCAAGTTATATAATATTTTTGTTACCTTCATTATTTATTGATCGAGCCAAATGTCGAATATAGATGTCAATCTCCTTCCTGAAACAATATTTGTCATATGAATAATATTGTTTCTCCTTTCTCTATATTAGTTTTTCTTCGTATAGACATTTGTTTTTTAAAATACTTTTTGAAGATTGACATCTTATGCATAAAAGTGTACTAACCAGGTTGAGTAACATATGAGTAACAGGTTTATATATATATATATATATATATATATATATATATATTATGTATTATGTATTTACATTGGGTTTAAGTAGGTAGGTAAGTTTCCAATAATGTGTTTAGGTGTAATGGTGGAAGCTTCCTCTAACTTAATTTTGTTACATATAATACTTCAATGTACGATCATGGCTCTAACTTCTTTCTTATTCTTAGTTTTTAGTATGAATTTGTATTTTTGTGTGTAGGAGATTTAGTAAATACTATATAAATATTGTATACTTTTATGTTGAAATTTTGTATTTTCCTACACTAATTTACTATTTGATTTATGTTTTATTTTTCTGTAATTCCAGTTGATTTTGGACAAATGGATCATGACATGGAATTCAGAGCTAATTTGTGACGATTTCTTCCTACACCTCCATATATTCTTCTTGCACCCCCTTATAAACTATAGAAATATTTTTTTATCCTTCTTGTACCACCTCCATATTTTGGATTATATAATCTAGAATGGTATTCTGGATTTCACAATCTGGAAGTCTGGATTTGATAATAGCTTCCGAATTATGTAATCTAAACACTCATTTGAAAAAAGTCTTCCGAATTACATAATCCGGAAGTAAAAAAGACTTCTGAATTATGTAATCCGGAAACTAATCATGCATCTGAAAAAATACTTATGGATTATGTAATCTGGAAGCTAATTACGAATTTGAGAAATGACTTCTGGTTTACGTAATCTGAAATATTACATAGGGACATTTTTTGGAAATACGAAAACTTATGGTGGTGGGAGAATAACATATGGAGGCGCAGGAAGAAAGAGTCCTAATTTATAATTTGGCTTCTTCCTGCACCCCCACATTTTTCTTCCTGCACCCCCACAATTTTAAATATTCCAACATTAACCTTGACCTATAATTTTAAAAGGGGCTACCGGATATCGGGATCTGGTAATATATTCTGGATTCATGAATCCGGAATTGATTAAATTGTGTTTTCCAGATGAGGGGGTGTTCTGGAAGGTAAAAGGTCATAAATTGTTGTTTTCTGGAGTGCTGAATCTGGAAGCCTAAATTGCATTACGGATTGGTGGATCCAGAATTTTTTTTTTGTGTTATGGATTCCTGAATCCGGAATGCATCACTTGCATTATGGATTTATGAATCCGAAATTGTTTTTTTGTGTTATGGAGTCCTGAATCTGGAATGGTCTTTTTGAATTATGGATTGTTGGATAAAGAATAATGTTTTTGACTTATGAATTCATGGATAAAGAAATTTACTTACCTTTGTCAAGAGCACTTTAAATCACCAACAAAAAATGTGAGATTGAAGGAGAAGGATTTGGAGGTGTCACACTGCTGCTAGAACATGAAAGCGTGCTGCTGCTGGAACATGAAAGACACGGTTGCACAAGAGAGCATCCTTGCCTGCACCTGTTTAGGGTTTTTTTAGGTTAGGAATATTTCTGGAGTTTTAAAAACTAATAAGGGCGATTTAGTCTTTTCATAAGAGTGTGGGGGGTGCAGGAAGAAAAATGTGGGGGTGCAGGAAGAAACTGCCTTATAATTTTAGTTCACTTACTATTTTGTTTCGGCCCACTTCGATGCAGCTTAGGCCCATTCTTCTTGCTTTAGAACATTATAAGGATATTTCTTCCTGCATCCCTACATTTTTTCCTGCACCCCTACATTATATGCAATACCAGAATTATTCTTGATAATTTTGGATGATTCCGAAATAAGAGTTCTATAAGCAAAAAAGTATTTCCTGCACCCCTACATTTTTTTTTTAATTTTTAGAATGATAAATCCAAAATTTATAAAATGTATTCTGGAAAGTATATTCCAAAAATATTCTTTTCAAAGAATGATGTAGTGTAGAAAGTCATTTGTTGGGGTGCAGAGAGAAAGAGTCACATTATAAATAGAACTTAGCTAATGTAATTTCTTCTTACTAAACCCTAAATCCTGACTCTTCTTTCCTACACCTCATAGAAGGCATGAAATGGTAATTTTACCCTTTTTTTTTCATATTTTTCATTGAAATCCCTCTTTCCTTTTTGTTAAATTTCAAAATTATAAACTCTAAAATTTAAAATACAATTGTATTTCAAATTTTAGAGTTATTAATATATTTTTGAAGCTAAAATTTTATGAACTCTAAAATTAAAGTTCTGAAGATCCCCATATTATACAATTTAAAATGAAAAAAAAAAATCTATCTGACGTATGAAAGTATAGGTAAAAAATAGGGAGATGAAGAAAGAAATTGACATTAGCTAAAGAAAGAAAAGAGTTTAAAATTAGTTTTCAGGTATATAGTTTTTAAAAGTTAACAATGAGTACACATGAAATTTAAACTGAAATTAAAAAAAAAAAAACACTTTTTTTTTGCAATAAAAATAACATAATGAAAAAGATGAATAAAAAGGAAACGAAGAATATGAAAAAGAAAGACAGAAGAAGAAGAAAAAAAAGACATACATACCTTAAACATTAACCTTTATTGGTTTCTTATTAATTAATATCCATTTAGGAATTTATAAAAAGATGAGTTATCATTTAACATAACTCATAAGTAAAAATTCTGTTATGATTTTGTTTTTAAAAATTATTTTGATAGATTAAAGAAGAAAGAGGTATATAAAGTATATTTATTACAAGAAATTAATTAAATTACAACTAATTTTAGAGACTAAAAAATTATTTGTATTTAAAGTGGTTTCTATTATTAATAAAAATTTATAAAATGGTTTCTAAATTAGTATTTAAATTAGCTACAAAAGTTTTAGTTACTATTTTAGATTCTAAATTGGTCTTAATTAATTTATTCCTCTGGATTGGATATTGAACGAGTTATTGAACTATCAGACTGTGAAGCTTCAGCTCCACTAATAGCAAAAACTCTGCCATCAGCTTTGGGTTTTTGATTACTATTTTGTTGTACTTGCTGCACTCTGCCAGAATTTGGAGCTCTCCATTGGACACGACAGTCTTTTGTTGCATGACCATACCTGTGACATCTATCACATGTCACATTTGACACTGAATGAGGGCAAAATCTAACAACATGTGGCCCACCGCATCAAAAACATCTGAAACTAGGCGGTGATTGAGAACTGGGTCTTCCACTGCTATAAGATTGAGGTCTGAAATAAGATTTCTTTCTATCTTCATATTTAGGCATGCTTTTAGAAGGTCCCCCCACTTGAGGCTTAGCAAGTCTGCTACTACTTTTCAAACTCTCCACTACTTTTGCTTTCTCCACTAGAGCATGGAAATCTCTAATGGACATAGGAATCACCACTTCTTTAAGTTCTTGCTTCAACCCAAACTCAAATTTTCTACATCTCCAAGCCTGAGTCATGGTCTGGGTGTAGAATCTAGCTAGGTGTTTGAACCTAGTAGCATATTCAGTGACTGAAAGATTTCCTTGTTCCAGTTGCATGAATTCAATTTCTTTTGCATACCTGACACTATCAGGAAAATACTCCTTCAGGAATCTTACTTTGAAGTTCTCCCAAGTGGCATTTTCTCCTTTGTCTTCCATCATTTGCTTCATGCCTATCCACCAAAACTCAGTTTCTTCAATAAGCATATAGATGGCATAAGATAACTTTCTCTCTTCAGGACATTGAGTAGCTTCAAAGATTCTTTCTATATCTCTCACCCATTGGTCTGTTCCATTTGGATTTACCTTACCATTAAATTTGGGTGGATTGTGTCTCAGAAAATCCTCCAGACTAAAGGTATGGGGTTGTTGATGAAGCTGAGATGCTTCTGCTGCTAATCTAGCTGTTTCTAATTGATGAAGGGCGGCCTGATGCTGTTGTGCCATAGTAGCACTCTGTTGTTGCAAGGCTGTTGCCATCATCTCTATTGTCCGAGCTAAGTTGGGCATATCTACTGGTGGAGGAGGAGTAGGTGGTCTACGTGCCATCTTCTAAGCACATAAAGAATTGGGATAGAAATTACTAAAATTTTCCAACTACATCTTTAAGACAAATTAACTTCAAAGAAATAATCATACGAAACAAGTAAAAACCAATCAAAACTTATCTTTGAAATGTACTTTAGCTATTTAGAATTAAGATAGAAAATCATCTTGATCTAGTCATGAGTGTGCACCCTCACCACTATATCAAGATTCTTTTCATTCTTAATACTTTCATCTTTATTCATAACAATTAATTTGACTCGAACGCAAATAAGATTTCAAGAAAAACAATTTTGTCAAACATCTTATTGGAAACTTTTAACTAAGTGTTAAAGCTAAACTTAAACAAAAATCTACACGAAGGAGAAACACAATAAACCCACTACCTCAGGTTATCCTAAGGATGAACTGCTCTGATACCATTAAATGTAACACCCCATAATTTACATATAACTATTACAATAAAAGTCCTACTAGTTTCTATACAAACTTGGAGTTTTTCAAAACATTCCTAATACATGATTAGGATTTATAGAAATACAAGTATTTACATATCCATAGCTCAAAATAAAACTCTTAAACCTCTAGGACTCTCCTGCACTTGTATGGTCATCTACTCGTGTACATAGTACAGTCATCGCAGTTCAAACACAACAAGAAAAGCAAGGGTAAGCTAGTGAAAATAGAATTTTATAATATACACAATTAAATCAAAAGAGAAAACCAAGTTACATGATTAATTTCTCAAATTATTCAATCCTTTTCAAATCTCAACAATAAAACAATCACATAAATCTCACATGGATCTACACATCCAGAATATTCAACAAACAACGTCTTCCGGAAGACCCGTATTAAGTAAGTGCTACCAGAGACTAACACCTGATCCAAAGATTACCAGCGAATCCAACAGAAAGGATCAGGGTAAGTTCAATACAACTTAAGTCGTGCATCTCATGTGTCACGGTGTGCATGAACTCCCCTATCAGCTTCTCACCACCTGATATATTAGTCCATGTGACTTAGATCATCAGTGAAGTTCGGAGATCTCTGTTACCACATAGGCATCAATACTTAATACACAGCAAACATCAGTCCATACATTATCCCAAATGTATGAATTCAATTCCACATCATTTCATCATACAATATCATTCCAAACACGATCCACAATATTCAAAAGCTTAATTAACATAAAAAAAACAACAGTTAAAAATTAAACCATCAAATTCTAATATTTTTATAAATTTTAAATAATATATAAACAAACAACACAATATATACACACACAATATCCTTGCAAGAGAAATTGAATATTGGGACCACGTCCCTTCCACATTCAGATCTTCTATCCTAGGGTGCTATTAAAAATTAAATTTAGCTTCCCTTACCTCAATTGTTTGCTTTCCAAGCAACTTTTAGAATTTTATTCCCCACAGTCTGGATAAGCTTCGAGATTTACAGGCCTAATGCAAATTATCCAAATAGAACAAAAATTCAGTATATAATAGAATAAGATGAGACGATTAAACTTCTCAACTGATCCCACCAAAATTAATGACTAAATTCTAAGAAAAAATAGAGAACAAAGGATCTTTAGAGTAAAAATGAACTTACTCTGTTTAAAAATCTGATCGGGTAGAAATGTTCCTTAACTCATTAGTTACAACGTGGTCCAATCAGATTCTAAAATAGATGAAGATTGGAAGAGAAAATTAAGAGAAGGGAAAAAAAATATGAGGAGAGAAATGGAGATAAGAAAGAAGAAAAAATTGCATGCAGGGCTTTTGTTTCTATTTTTAAAAAAGTGCCGTTACATAACCCATCAAGTTCATGTTTTCCAGTCAGAAATGACAAGATGAAGATGAAGAGTCTAGGTGGAGGCATTGTTTTCTTCTGCATCAGAAACCCATCAAAATTTCTGCATCCACATCTCATAAATAACACAAACCTTCAGAATTTTGCAGGATGGTAGGCCTCAACACATCAGAAAAGCAACCAAATAATTAACCAATAATGACACTATACAGTTCTTTTTTGTTTTTTCAAATTCCACCTTAATAACTTGTAAGACAACTCAGTCTTTTCAGAATCATGATGATGTGACAAGAAATCACTAATTCCTTTATATAATAATAATAAATTCATATAATACTTTTTATAAAAAATATTACTTTAACAATTATATACTCAAATAAGATATTTTACATGTGATGTCTACAATCAAATATGTATATGTCGGTTACATAATGTAAAATTTTTAGAATTATTTTATTTTTTATATAAAATTTATATTTTAGTAAAAGAAGTTCTTCTAAATTATAATTTGATATAGGGTTATCAATATAACATTGTTCCTTCCTCATATTATTATTACTTTTTATTACATTAATTGTTTTATATGTTTTATTCTTTTGTAATTTATGAAATTTGAACATTCTTCTTTCGTAAAATATATATTAATAAAGTGTTTAATTTAAAAAAATTTGTTGAATTTTTGAGAATTATAACACAATTCTAATATAATTTAATAATTTTTTTTTTAATTTTTTAAAAATTTAAATATAAATTTTTATTATGATTATAAAATTATGGAATAAATCTCTAAATAAAAAAAATATCTTTCTTTATACATATTAATTTATAATTTATAATATATATAAATCTATATTTTCATATCTTATATTTTAAAAATTATACCTATTTTCGTTGGATTTTTCGATATAACCCTTTGTATAAATACAATGTCTCTAATGAGAAATGACTCATTAATTTTCTTTTGTTGTCCTGTAGTATAACTTTTTGTGTAAAATTTGTATGTCAATAATTGAATTCAATGTCTTTAATGACTAAAGGACCATTGTCTGAGAGGCCATGTACAGAGACAGAAGCAGAGGTAGGGAAAGAGGGAAATGCAAACCTAGCTACATAATGAGGACACTAAGAAACCCTCAATTTATATTTAATCTAAATAAATAGGTCTGAACCATGAAAATTAGATTCCTGAAGCAAATATATTAGCTTACTAGGTCCATGTTAAAAGTTTCAAAAGAATTTTAGTACTGTGTTACATTTCCTATTTCTTATTTTAGTAACAATATTACATAAACAACTAAAGAGCCAAAAACATCTAACTATATCTAAGGAATTAGGTTATGTTTGGTTTTTAGGAAGCTCCCAACATCTATTCAAAAAGTAAAATTGAAACAAATATATTGAATAATTTTCACTTGGGGCACGAAAATGGTTATATTTTTTCTTTGGGAAGAGTGAAAGTTGTTTTTTTTTATATATTTTATAATGTTGATTTCTAGATCTACTCATTGTTTTTTTTTTTTATATAAAAGTTTTCATGTTAGGTATTACTATGCAACTTGACATTTCAGTTAGGCTGACACCTCAAGTAACAACCATCATCTGTCATCACATGGAAAAAAATATTATTAAAAAAAATACAAAAAAAGAATTATGAGGAGACAAAACCAAAACTCATATGTTAACAAAAATGATTCATAGGCTAAGAATAGACTAGATAGAAGCCTATTATACCAATGAAATGATTCTCTGTAAATAAATCTTAAATTAGCCAACTTATCATCACACGTATTCCATTTACGAAAAATATGAGTAACTCTAAACCTGATTTTCCCTTAATAATTAAGACAAGTATTCTATCGATTACAAAACATCTACGGAATATTAGTCCTAATAGTAAATGCAACATAAAGATCTACTCATTGTTTTCTAATAACAATTTTAAATATTTTTTTACTATGAAAATTCAAAATTAAAAAAAAACTCCATGAAAATGTTTATAGAATTATCTAAAATCATTTTCTATTTTACTCAACAAAATAATTTCAAAATTAGTTTTGTTCGAAAGTAGACTAATAAATCTTTGAAAGAGATTTAGTAGTAATTGTTAAAACTTTCTAAAAATCAAGGTGTTAGGAATCTTAGTTAATACTTTTTTTTTTGTGATAAAAATTCAAATCATGTTGTGTAACTTCAATGAATTAACTAGAAAATAACTTTTTCACATAATTGTTTTGATTCCATTAAGAATAAAGAATCAGAAACAACTAAAAGAAATATTGATTCTTTAGTCTAATCCTTCATTAGTTTAAACACATAGAACGAACAAAGTGAAATATTTTTATTCTTATGTTAATTTACGTGATGTTTGTATGTATTATGTTTAATCATTATTATTTTTATTAGTAATGAAAAATATAATAAATAGGAGTATTGGCAAGATATTGGTGAAATATTTCAATCTTATTAAAAAAATAAAATAAAAATGTATCTAATGGTTTGTATCTAAACCATAATAGGCAACAAAGATATATAACAGCTAGTTCTCAGAGATAACTGTGATTATGAGAAGTCTTATGTGAGATTTATTTTTGTAAAATGTGTTTTGGTTTATCTTTCTAAAACTATTGTGTGGATCACAGATTTAAAATTCAGGAAGGAAAACTCTATAAAATTAAAGAAATTAATTTAGACCATTCTCTTATTTTTAAGAGTTGAGGTTTGGATAGTCAAAATTATGTTGTAGCTGAACTAATATATAGAAAATTAAAATTAATAGGTTGTTTTAATGTTTTACTTCAATGTTATTATTCTTTATCAATAAAAAGAAAAGAAATGAAAAGCTAATTATAAAGACAATTCTCTATTTTGGTGTGAATAATTTAGATAAATTTTAATTATTAGTGTGAATAATTTAGATAAATTTTAATTCTTCTCTTTTAAGTAGATTAATATTCAAAATAGGCTTTAAAAACACTAAAAATGTTTAAGAACAAGGAATTAAAAGCGTTAGAAGTTGATATATTCCTATGCTAAAAGTTTAGACCACGTGACATAATTTCAATAGATTAAATATATCAATTAAAAAAAATAATGTGTTCCAAACTTTCGTTTGCAAAATATAATAAAAAATACATAGTACTATATATATTATACACAGTAATGTGTAATTAAAGATCGACTTATGTTTGCTGAAATGAAAAAAAATAAAATTAATGATTTGTAAGTTACTTTATATATATATATATATATATATTTTTTTTTTTTTTTGCATACGAGTCTTTTTTTACTTTTTTGTGTTTTTCCTAACTCAATGAACACATATATTAATTTTGTATGCAGTATTGAAATTATGATTGATTAGACTAACTTATTTCCACAGTAAGAATCAAACATAAATGACTGCATAACTCATCCTATTGTTTAACCATTTTTTAACTCATAATCTAATACTTAATTTTGGTTAACCTTAATTATATATATATATATATATATATATATATATATATATATTTTATCAGCAACAACGAAAAAAAAAACTAAAATAGAACATTTGTGCATGAAACTGCACAATTAAACAAACAGAAAAGTATCAAAATCCTTTATATCATCTAGGGTCTCACAACTATAAACATACCAAATAATCTCTCATAGATATAATTCCAAAAACCAAACATTGTTGACTCTATATAAGTACATCTTCTTAAACAATACATATTTCTTAAACTGTTATATATATCAGTAATATGTATATCAGTAAAATTAACATTTTGGTCTGTATACAACTTGTGATTCATGTATGAAAAAAAGAGTATAAAACTAAAATTTGAAACAAATAAACAAGATTGTAGAGTGGTATAAGTTGTAAATATATCACTTAGTAGCATTAGGAAATTCCCTGCACATACAGGTATAATATATATAAAAAAAAAAAGGTGAAGATCCATGTGTAGGTGTGAAGGTGAAAATGTAGTAGAGACAAAAATGAGTACAGTGGATATGCAGCAGAGAGAGAAGGTGTGGTTGGACAGCATAATAGACAGAGAAAAGGGTAAGGATAAGCTGAGAGGGAGAGAGGGGCAGTTTGGATTGAGAATTAGTGTGAAAGGCACCACACATGAGGAGACCAATAAATGAATGAGAAGAGTAGAAAAAAAGGGTCAATACCTCATAACCCTCATGATCGTTACGTCCTTTTTCTTCCTCTACTCCCCAAAAATATACCAGAATTCCACGTTTCCTTCTCTTCTTCCACACCCCCTCTTTCTACTTTTCTTTTCATTTCATAATTTCCCTCTCTCACCTTCACTTTTGTTCCATGTTACACCAACACCACACCAATCTCTCTATATCAACCAACTCATTTTCCAACATCAAGTTCACTGCTTTATTACCATCCATCTATACCATCTATATCAATTTCTCTACTTTTCATTTCAACTAGCTAGGACTTACCATCTTTCTATCTGGTCCACCCTCTCTTCATCACAAACCTCCTTGCATGCTACCTCTACTCTTTACACTACACTCACACTCTTACTTCATTTTCTATGTTTTTGCTTTTTTCAACTTCAACACCATTCTAGTATGCTAGCTCTATCATTTCAATTCCCATTGCCGAGTGACAAGGTGTGATAGAGACAGATAAATACATCTATTTAAAGCACTCCCACTTTATAGATATAACACACCCCTTTCATTGTTTTAGCATATATTCTCTTTCATTAGTTCTAATCTTATATGTACATAAGCTGATAAAGCTACAGTACCTAGTAGCTTCATTCTGTGCTATTTATAACCTTTTTCTACCATCACCCTTGTGACCACACAAAAGGGAGAGACCAAAAACCCTACCCTTTTTCCTCTCATTGCCTCTACCAAAATGTGGATGGTGGGTGACAATGAAGGTGGTGACTTCAACATGGTTGATCATTCTTTCAGTGGAAGGAAACTCATGCCTCTCATGCCAAGGTCAATCACTTCTCTCAACACTGCACCACCAACAACCACTCTTAGCTTAACTCACCCTCATGGCAATCATTTCCCTTCACAGTATGATTATCACCATCTTGGTATTTACATAATCTCTTCCCCTCTAGTTTCTGTTAATGTGCATTTGTTGTGTTCTTCCTTTTCTAATGTCTTATTTTTATCAGAACAAAACAAGAGAGAGCAGTTCAATGGTACAGCACCCGCTGTGGTGAGTTCAAGGTGGAATCCAACCCGAGAGCAACTAAGAGCCCTTGAAGAGTTGTATAGAAGAGGAACAAGGACACCATCTGCTGAGCAAATCCAACATATCACTGCACAACTTAGAAGATTTGGTAACATAGAAGGGAAGAATGTGTTCTATTGGTTTCAGAATCACAAAGCCAGGGAGAGGCAAAAGCGTCGCCGCCAAATGGAATCGGATGCCGAAACTCCTGAGAAGAAAGATTCAGGTGACATGACACCCTCATACCATTCTCAATTAATCCATAATCATTTATTCATAATTATGCAGTTTTGTTTATTGAGATCTGTATTAATTATATGTGTAGATTTTTCTTTTTCTTGTTCTGATTGTTTGCTTATGTCAAGTTGTGTTGTTCTGTTTTTCTCTTTGTCGACAGCTGCAAGTAGGACCGAGTTTGAAGTTAAACAGACAAAAAATTGGACACCTTCAACAAACTGCAGTACTATTGCAGAGGTCTAATAATATTCCATATATGCCTAATATCATGCTTCTGCTATATGTATTTGTCTTGTTCATGGACTAGTTTATAGTATCTACTCTAGCCTTTTGTTTGTTTGTTTTTTAACTTGGGATTTGCTTAATGGTCAAAAGTTGATAATCATATCCACTAAGTGGTGATTATTAGCATATGATTACTAGAGATCAAGTAGATGTTGGAAACATGTATATTATGGAAAGATCTGCACTAGGTATAGGGAAAGGACCCAACAAAAGCTTCGTTTGTTGGGAAATGAAAAGGGCCTAAAAGCTGAATTCCTTCCCTTCTGTCGGCTCTGCTCTGTTATGCAACTTAGCTTTGCTTTTGGGTCTTGTGCTCATTCATGATATTTAGGTCAGTAGTTTTAAGGGCATCCCGATATAATATTCTATCCAACTGAGCACCTTTTGTGATGGAAAAGACAACCTTAACCCTACTTTTATTTGACTTCTCTTTAGACCATGCATACACCCTTTAATTGAATGAATAGAAATTTGGGTTATAATACTACTTTTTTATGATAAAGTTCATGTAAAAAACAGTGCAATATATATATATATATAATGTTTTTATTGGCTGTGTCTGTTATATAGATTGTGTCTATACAAGTATTTTTCTAGGAACTTGGAGTGCACAATTGAAATATGTGCTACCCAATACCTTTTTCTCCTTTTGTTTTCTGTTTTTCATTTTTGACATGGAGATAGATAGATAGATGGATGGATAGTGTGGTTTTCAATTTCATGAGTTTGCATGGCTGCAATTCAAATCCACAGGAATCTGTTTCAACACAGAGGACTGCAAAAGCAGAGGCTGTAGAGAGTAGAACAGTTGGATGGCTCCAATTCGATGAAGGGGAATTCCAACAAAGAAGAAACCTTTTGGAGAGGAATGCAACGTGGCATGTGATGCAGTTACCTTGTCCTTCTCCTGCTGCACCTGTCACACACCTCATAAACAGTCCTCCTAATGCCTCTTCAGCTATTACTATGGCCACTACAACAAGCACAGTAACAACAAGAAAAATGGACCCAAACCTCATTAAGACACATGATCTCAGCTTTTTTATTTCACCCCAGAGGGAAAACAGTGTTATCTACTTAAGCAGCAGCAGTAGTACTACTGAAGATGATAACTGTGTGGAGTCTCAAACCCTTCAATTTTTCCCATTAAGGAGTGGTGATGCTAGCAGTGACAACATGAGGGATAAAGAGACAGAGATATCAGCTTCAGCAATGAATTGCAGTAACTTGACCCCAAGCCAGTTTTTTGAGTTCCTTCCTATGAAGGAGTAATATGGGAAACACATGCTATGTTTGTAAAATGATGGGAATGTGTTTTCATGTTGTTGTTTTGTTGGAATATGGCACTGCTTTTATTGTTAGTTGTTAGATGATGTTATGTTTCAAGGAATTGGTGCTGTAATATGACACTGACTTCGAATGAAGGTAATGTATTTTACCTTAAACTGCATTTGGACTATGTTGGTTGAATCAAAAGTTGTGTTATTTACATCTCATCTTAGTATTTGATTTTAAGACATGAAAAGGGCATAAGATGTGACAGACCTGCATGCTGGAACAATTATGATTTTTGTTCTTTTGTTGCATTAATTTAATTCTAGTTGAGTAAGTAATCTTCCAAGTGCAGTTTAAGATAAATGAAGAAATCACATCAATGCAAGAGAAGGGAAACAAGGCAATAAGGGCATTTAAAGTGAAATTCTAGTATTCAATTAATAGATATTCTCAATTTTGAAGCTTAAATATTTATATAAATATAATTAACCTTTAAGTATTTTTTTAAATGTGAAAAGCTAGTGTGAAGGGCACACTTTTCAAGTGCAATTTTCACAAACTTGTTTCAAGAATCATCTAAAAAATAATATATACCCAAACAAGTTTACTGTTTTGTTTCAATAGACAAGTACAACAAAAAAAAGAACCATTTTAAACGTGTCTTTAGATTCTTGTGTATTTCTACCAGTGAAAGTAGAAAAAATGAAAGCAAAACAAATTGCAAATGGTCAAAGTTTGCGGCATAACAAAGAATCCTCAACAAAAATGATCAAGTTTGGGACCGCGGTATGTTATTACACAGTTATAAACTCAACTCTTTTTTGAGTGCAAACTGTATTGCTACTTATAAAAAAATATGTTGTTTTTAGCATTTACATGAAAGAAGAGAATGGTATTAAAGAACACATGATGTTTGTCTATGTACAATTTATAACAAACCAACTATAATTAACTATATAAAAAGCATGATAATCAAACTCATAAAATAATTCACTGGTGTATTTTTTTTTTCAAATTATTGAAATAGAGACGATTTTTTGAAAATTACAAATTGAGTATATTACAAGGAAATCATTAATTAGAAATTAAATTTAAAGATAAAAATTTGTTAGTTTCTATATTGATGAATAGTTTCTAAATTGGTATCTAATTAGTTATATTGGAGATCCCACATCGACTAGAGATAAGGACATTTCATAATATATAAATGGGTGCAGACCTCAACCTTATTAGCCAGTTTTATGGGGTTGAGTTAGGCTTAAAGTCCACTTCGTAATATGGTATCAAAGCCATTTTGAGCCTATCCTAGCGAGTATTTGTTGGGCTTATCAGGCCACCCGCTATCGGGCCGTTATCGGACCATCTAAAATATATAGTCCCACGCACGAGCTTCTATCTATCACTCTCGGCGTGAGGGGGTGTGTTAGAGATCATAAGGACATTTCATAATATATAAATGGGTGCAAACCTCAACCTTATGAGCCGGTTTTATCAATTATTTAAAATCTTGTTATCTAATTAGATCCAAATTTAAAAACTTTTTGTCCACACTATAATTAATATTTAATTTTATGTCTCAATTGTGTAGGATTTGGGGACACTAATAATGTCTCTTACTTGACCTTCACTTTTTTTGACAACTAATTACTCTTATAATGGTGGTAACGTGTCACATTTTATTAAAAAAGTGATTATGACCTATCAAGATGAAATCGTGATAAAGTCACACAATTTTAATGTAATTTTTTATTTGAAGTTAGGTCATGTAGACACAATTCCAAATAGAAAAAAAAACTACTAAAATCATACCGCTTTAACATAAATAAACTCAAATTTGTAATCATATCCTCATTTCTATGATATGGAAGGTAAAATGAAAAAAACCCAGATAATATTGTGAGATCAATGGATGGTAAAACAACAAAGAAATATCATATATTTGAGATGATATTACATTTATTGAATGAAAAAATATATATTATAGTGGTTATGTAAGTGAAGTTAGTATATTTAGAAAGTGATCACGGGTGGTTTTGAAGTGAACAAGGGGCATGCAATTAAAGACTTGTGAAAATGATTGAGCTCATATGTTGAGGGATTCCTCTTCCTCACTTAACTATTAAACCGTACAAGTTGATCAGTCCCTAGTTCTTGCTCACAGCATCAACAGTGTAACAGTGTAGTGTAGCAGGCACTGATCGGTTTTAAAGGTAACTGAACTGAACAAAGCAAAACAATCAGCAAGAGAATCAAGTTCTGCTTTTGGAAACTTAGGGCAAAAAGCTTTTCACTTTTTTACTTCCCACCAAGCCTCATCAGAACAATGCAACTTGAAACTTGAATCATGCATATCCTTTTGCAGAAAAGAAGTATTATTATGTCTAACTCAGTTTCAGTGACAAACTATAACTATGCTGCTTTACTTCCTCTGCATGATACAGAAAAAATGTGTGTATGTATATCTGATAGTATCTAAATATTACTTTCTGTCTGTTTTTCTTTTTTATGAATCAAAACATTTTTTTTTGTATCTGGAAATTTATGATTCACTGAATTCTGAAAATTACAATTTCTAAGAATGTTAATTTTTCTCTGATTCATCATTGAAACTATACTTTTTAGAAAGCAAATAGTTATGTGAATTCTTTAGCACGTTAAATAGTTTAAAGAAGAGTAAGTTTCATTAAAGCATAAAATATTAATTTGAATTTTTTTTTAAAGAGGATGTTGATATAAAAAATATTTTCGTTAAAGATATTTTTTCTATTCTGATTGGTGTCTTGAATTACTAATTTGCATGTCGAAAATTATTAGGAGATCTAGTTCATGAGTAGAGGGACTTTAGTGGTTCAATTGTAATAATTTATTTTATAGTTGCATATGTAAGGAGTTTGGAAGGAATGAGATTAAGTTGATATTTTGTATAAAGGTTGAGGTGTTCCTGAAATAACTCTTATTTATTTATTATTTTTTGTTGATAAAAAAAATCGTTAAAGAGAAAATTGGCAAAAAAAAATTAATAAACATAATTTTTTTTACTGTTATGTTTTAAAATGTACATCAAGCATACAAATATATACTTTTACAACTTTAAATTCATGAGAAATTAAAAATAAATTCTAACAAACACCCCTCAGAAATAATATATTAAGGCATCTCTTGAACTCCACATATTTTGGTAAGTTTAAAGAGGGGATCGATTCCATAAAAAGTGAGATTAGTAAATCGAAATTTACTGAGATGTAAATGGTGTCTTTCGAGTATACTCCTTCTTCTAACAGAGTAATGAATTAATAAATTTTAAAATCAGTGTAAAAATCTAATACTAGATTTTTTTCTTCTTTCTTCATTGATTGTGTCAATGTAGTAAAAATTTCAATAGAAAATTTTGCAAAAGTTTAGATATGAAAAAAAATTTATAATAAATTTTTTTAGTAATAATAAAAAATGAAGTTTCTTGACAATTCAGATTCTTAGTTTTGGATTAAAAACTCAATATAATGCTTAAGTTTTTCTTATATTTTTTTAAGATTACGAGCAGACTAGTCATTCAACAGACATATTTTGTAAGATTTGAATTTTTAAAGATATAATTTTTTAATGGATAAAAAATAAAAAGTGTATAAATAGGTAATTATTGTTTCATTCTTTATTTTATATTATAAGAACTTTTATCTTTCTAAACTTTGTATTTTCTCTAAATTATTTTTAAGCTTCAATGTTTTGAAGGCATTTGTTTTCAAATATTATATATTTAAAAGTTTATATATATATATATATATAGTCATTAGTAAATTAAAATAGTCTAACTTTTTAAAAATAAAGTATTCAATTTTTTTACTATTGGGTTAAAAAAAAGCTTTAATTTTTATTAAGGAGAAGTGTTAATGGTAGAGTTAAAACGTTGGGAGTTAAACTGTTGGAAGTAGACATTTACATCTTGATAAGGAGAATTAATTAAGTCTCATCTAGTTAATTAATGTTATTTAAATGTGTGAAATGTATTGTTAGTTAGAATGAGGTAGAGTTTTATTTATATGATATATCTATTTGCGACAAAATGGTGTTTAATGAATTAACTAATAATAAATACAATTTAGAGTTGAGTAATTTACAACATTTATGGAAGATACAAATGATTTTTTTAAAACAAAAGTATAATAAGTTTATTAATTGAAACATATAAGTGGAAGCAAATTTTCATAATCTAGAATTACTATGTTGCTTGTGTGCTAGTAGATGATAATGGGACATGATAGACACGCGTTTAACTATCTCATTTACATCTTCGAAGTAAAAATTCATTTTCATCTTATTCTTATATCCAATAAATATATATATATATATATATATTATTTCAAATATTAATTAAATAACTTGTTTGTAAAAATAAAAATTACAACAAAAGAAACATGATATTATCAAGTATTCAATGCCAAAAGGATACACATTTTCTTTTCTCAAATATCGAAGAAAGAAATTATAACTATATAAGTATCAACTGAGAGTATCAAATAAAATTTGAATAAAGGTTAAATAATTATAAAAAAGAGTAAAAATGATCAAATGTATGATTTAGAAATAAGTTACAAAACTTAAGAATAAAAAAACAAGGACGAGAATGAGAATTGAGATAAGGATGTGGTGAATATGTACATATACACATCCTCATTCCCGTACCTAATTTAAAAAACTGTGTTATCCATACTCATACCCTTACATAGTTAATATGACGAATCTCCATTAAAATCAAGACAAGTTCGAACAATACAGAGTTAGATTCATTTGCCATCTCCATGTGCTAGGTTGTTTCTTAATCAATGATGATTTCTTAATTGGTGAATATATCCCTTAAGTGGACCGATTTAATTTAATTGCTTATTGCTGATAAAAAAATAATTACATACAATGTTTAATGTTTTCAAACTATATTTTAAACTAAAGCATATTGGTCAAGCTATGGTTTCAAACTTGAGTAAGAGAGATGCCGAGACAAATGTCTCTCATATCTAAAGTAATTTGCCGAAACATATCAATTATTAGAACCCTTGATTAACGAAAAAGATGTTGAATATGAATCACTTTATATGTATCCACGAGATTAATTTGGAAAAGTAGTAGAGACATAAAAAAAACAAACTATTTCTCTATTATTAATAAAAATTTATAAACTAATTTTAAATTGGTACCTAACATTGGCTACAAAGATTTTAGCTACTAACTATTTTAAATTCTAAATTAGTCACTATAAAGACTTCTTTATCAAGGTCACCATGTAGAAACATTTTTTTTATGTCAATTTGAAATAGAGTGCAATGTTGAATAATTGTAGTAAAAAAATGAAGTTGAATAGATGTCATTTTTGTAGTATGAGAGAAAATGTGAGTATAATATTGGTCATAGATTTGTGTATATCATTTGGAAACAATTTGTGTATATCATTTGACAACGAATCAACCTTTAAGAGTATACAACAATCGACATCCAACAATTGCATTGCCAGCTATAAGAGAAACTAATTTCCAAGTACCATTATTGCACATCTCATCAATCATTATTTGTTGTCACTCCAGGTGAGATAAAACTTCACTTAGAGACTTAGGAAAATGAATAGAAGATAATGAGGACAAGTAAGTATATTGTATGGGAGAAAGCCTAAAATAATTAAGGTTTGTAAAATGGAAAGAAGGATTACGGGTAGAACATATACATTTCTGAATAGCAATAGGAACATCATTTTCAGATAGGATCAGATTCTAAGGAGATGGTTTCTTGAAAGAAGTGAGCTTGGTCTCCACTATATCATTAAGTCATGAACAACCTTGAATTTCTTAAAGTGATGCAAGAGAAACATCCTAAATTATGACAAAGTCATCTGGTGTTGATGAGAGAAAAATGACGATGGTAGGAAGGTGACTACCTGTGTCATCAATCGCACAAACAAATGTATAATATGGAAAAAAAAACTCAAATAAAGAGACATCACAAACACAAAATACCTATAAAGATTAAAAAAAACATCAATACCTTTTTTAAGAGTAATGATATCCAACAAAAACACATGAATGATTGAGGAGAAAGTTTATCTCATCAAGTTTGAGGTTAGGCACAAAGCATGTGGAACAAAAAACATGTATAGAAGGGAATGAGAAAAAAGGGACAAAACGGGGTTTCTCATGATTAAGGATAAAATATGTCATCCGATTAATGAGATAAGATGTTGTAAGGCCAACACCCCAAGAATAGTGACGAATAAGTGCTCTAATAGTTTCAATAAGATGTATGTTTTTTGTATTTACTCACTTCATTTTGTTAAGGAGTATGAAGACACGAAGTTTTATGAAGGATATCAATGAATTTTCATGATTTGTTGAAATTGGTTAAACACATATTCATAAGCATTGTCATAAAAAAAAGATATGATATACCAAGTTGTATTTTGATTTCATTAAAAAAAATTAAAAATATAGACAACACTATCCTAATCAACTTTTCATTAACCAAATTCAAGTATATAAACTAAAGAAAATAGAGATATCATTTATTAAGACTATCAAGAAAAGAAAGTGAAGAACAAATGTTTTTTTTAACATACTCACAATTCAAAGTACAGAAATATTTTAAAATTGTAACGTCTTTTACAATTTTGTTAATATATAGAATATCTTAAATGAACATGAATCATTATTAAAAAGACTATATACACACCCTAATATTTGATTCTACAAAATATTTTTAGTGAACTTGAAGATGATACCATGAATTTGAATTAACTTTAGTCAACAATAAAATTTGAAAAGAGTTGAGGAGTACTAATGTTGCAAGCAAGCTTGTAGTTGTGACACATTAACGGTCATATACGAAAATTAGTAACCTCACTAACAAAAAAAAAAACAAAAGAATGATTCTATTAATAATATAGAGTAACCTTCCTTTTTTATAATTCACAAAATTCACCACCTAATGTAATGATAACATGTAATTTAATATTCTATAAATTTTAACGGAAATAAGTTATTGTATTTCTCAATCAAATATTTTTTTCATTCTAGTTACTTTACGTTGTTTTGTTATTACCTGTTGTTATCTAATTATATATCATATTTATAGTTATGTTTTTCTCTAACTATTAATATCAATAAATAACTGTTTTAAAAATTACAATCGTTTTATACCTAGTGTGCATTTATTCAAAAAACAATAATGTATAGATTAAAAATATTCTTATTATTGTAAAATTTAATATTTTAGCAAATACAAACAAGAGTACAATTAAAAAAACATTACAGATTTGTAAAATAACTATAACTTTGGAGTGAGAAAGTATCATATTTACATATTTTTGCTTTTTCTTTCCTTAAATATTAAATGACAATAAATGTAAACATTCATTTAACTTTTAATACATGTATAACGTTTTAGTTATTATTTTAATTTCTATTTTAACAAATTGGAGAGTCTCATCAAAATTTGTGTTCTTTCTAGTATATATATGCAAAGCCAAGATTTTACTCTTCACACAAAAAGGGTTAACAAACACAAAGTTTTACACTCTTTTTCATCATGCTCAGATTCATTCAGCCTCTCTTCTTCACCCTCTTCCTCCTCATCACCATTTCAGGTATTTTCTCTCTTGCATTCTTCATTACAGATTCAAATCCACACAAAAAAAAATCTCATTATTTTTCTACCATTTTTCTCACACACTCACTATTTGATCTGAACTAACATTGTAACTGAACTTACATTCTTGTTTCTTTGCTTTCAGCGGTGCCTAAGCCTTGGGCTTCAGCAGCGACACTAACTCTCTCCAACAACTGTCCCTATTCGGTCTGGCCCGGGATCCAGCCCGGCGGAGGAAAGCCCGTTGTGGCCAACGGCGGCTTGTTCCTCCCTCCTCACCAGGCCCAGACTGTCCAACTTCCTCCACTCTGGTCTGGCCGTGTTTGGGCCCGCCATGGCTGCACCTTTGACTCAGCAGGCCGTGGCCAATGTGCCACCGGAGACTGCGGCGGCAACCTCTTCTGCAACGGGCTTGGCGGCGCCCCACCAGCCACCCTCGCCGAACTCTCCCTTGGCCCTAACCAAGATTTCTACGATGTGAGCTTTGTGGATGGCTACAATCTCCCCATGACCATAACCCCAATCGCAAGCCCGGGTCTCGGTCCAAGCTCGGGAAACTGTGGGTCTGTGGGTTGTTCGAGGGACCTGAACACGGTGTGCCCAATGGGCCTGCAAGTGCGGTCACGGGAGCGCGTGATCGCCTGCAAGAGTGCTTGCATGGCTTTCCATTCGCCAAACTACTGTTGCACAGGCAGCTACGCAAGCGCACAGACATGTGGGCCAACCGAATATTCTAGAATCTTCAAGAATGCTTGCCCGAAGGCTTATTCCTATGCCTTTGATGACCCTTCTAGTCTAGTTACTTGTTCCAATGCTAATTATTTGGTTACTTTCTGCCCTAATTAGTTCCACTGTTGAATGGGACATTAACATTTATCTATGTAATAATGTGTTACGGTGTCTTTTAATAATAATATCCTAGTACCATTGTCCAATTCACATGTATGTTTTGTTTTGGTATGTGATATATCATAATTTGTTATATCAGTCACTCTAATTATAAAAATTGTAGTGAGAGTAAAAATATATTTGTATTTTAAATGGTGAAATAAATAGTTTAGTAGTTTAATCAATGATGTTTATTAAGTCCCACCACAGCAAAATCAAATGGGACCCACTCCAACACAAATTACAATAATAGTCCAAACTAAAACAAAATCTAACCGAAGTAGAAATTTGTAATGAAGTAAAACTACTAAAATGAATTGTTTTATCTGTACATGGCAGTTCAGTGCAGATATTCTTATGTAGAAATTTGTAACTTAATATTTTATCAATTAAAGAATAATTTATGTATCACACACAAATTTTATAATTTTTTTTCACTTTTTCTTTAAATCCAAATAACTTAACTTTTTATTTATTTTTTAAATTCATCTTTAAGTTCAAACAAAACCTAAACAGCAAAGTTAAAATTTAAATATAATGACAACAAACTAAAAAAAATAACAATTGTTTAAAAATATTATAAGTTATATTCTTTAATGAGAATTACTTTTACGAAGTTTTCAAGAAGTTATTTATGTAAATGTAGGTTTATTGTACAATTATTTCTTTTATTACATATTTTAATACCACTATCTTTATTACAAGTTCACATTTTACAATATAATATCTTCACTTGTAATTTTAAATACATAATCTTATTTTTACAAACACTTTACATTAAAATGGCCTGATAATTATAATTCAAAATGAGTTATTGAAGTAGATATTTTACTATATTTAATTTTTTTTTATATCTTCCCATCCTAAAATTTAAATTTAGAATTTCTTGTGAAATTGAATAAAATTTACTTAATATTTTTAAATGAGATATACTATTAAAAAAATATTAATAAATATTTTGTCACCTTATTAATACTTATAGATTTTTTTTATATTAAAAATATGTTCGAATACATATTAAATAATTGAAAGATGTATGATCAAACATTTATTTGATCACAAAAAATTAACCTTCACACATGCAAGACGAAAGGTACTTCCATATAAGTTTAACGTTAATTCATTAACTATAATGGATTGAAAGATGCTCCATTTTTAAAAAATTACATCCCTATAAAGTTAACTTGGGGGCCAAACTCCACAGCCACCTAATGACTTATTAGCAATGCTCATTATCAAACTCCACAGCCACACATAATTGTTTTAAATCTTATAAATAAAGTCTTAGATCACCATTTAGAAGATATAATATTAAATGTTTTGATTTAAGATATCAAATTCTCAACAATTTTTTATTTTTAACACAAAATAAATTTTTTGAGATCTCTTATTACATTAATAAGAAGAGTAATACATGGTGTTAAAATGAGATGTTAATGGTTTAGATTTAAAGTTTTGGTAAATATAGGTCCGAGGAGATATATAAAGAACAATTTTACTAGTAGACATGATACATTTTATATCTATCCGTCTCATTTCCGGTAAGAACACATTCTATCATTTATTTTTGGGTTGTGGCATAGCTATGGAGGTTTGAAACTCTCGTCTTAGGTGTGTGAGTATTTTGGAAGTCCAACACAATAATCTCTTTAATCACTTTCATCAGTTTTCTTTAGCTTTGTTGAGTAAAAGCATAATCAATATTGACATGTTATGTGGTTTGCAATAGTTTGGCAAATATGAGAACATAGAAACTGTGTTGTGTTCAAATAAGTGATTATTGATGTTGAGAAAATTTTGCAAATGACCCAACTCAAATCTCGATAGAGGTTGAAATGCAAATTAAGAACTTTTTTCTTTCTCTTTCTTGATCAATGTACCCCGTTTTATACTTAAAATCTCTTTAATGAATTATTGTTTTTTAGATGTATGACTGGTTGCAAAATATATTCCTTTAAGCTATAGATAATTTAGCTGGTCGAAAAAGGTTTTTTTGTTAGTAATGCATGGTACAATACATTACCTAGAAAAGTTTGATATGGTGATTCAGACTAGATGCAAGATGTTGGTGCTGCATTCATCTTTACAAAATAGTGCAATTCAATCTTGTACGCAGAATTGAGCTTGAACATTATTCTTTTGAATGAGCTAAGTGAAAGTTGTGCATCTGAGGAGTTTAAACATATTTATGATCTTAATATGATGGATGAGCTAAGTGAAAGTTGTGCCTCTGAGGAGTTTTTTTTTAGAAGTTTAAACATATTTATGGTCTTAATGTGATTGTATTTTGTATCCATATCTTTTGTATATTGTGTTTTGTACTATGGAATATATATGTTTTGTATAAGGTTGTGGGACAACTAAGTATATCTGAAATAAAACTTCTTAGCAGTTATTTCTTCATGAAATTATTAGTGAAGTAGGGTTTTGGATGAACTTTTTTGTTGATGTTGATTTTGGGACACAAGACTATGTAGTTCTCTTGGATCTTATAGGTTTGATTGATGTTCTCTTTATCAGACTTTCTCTTGTAGGTTTGGTTGATGTAGTTCCATATTATTTTATTTATTTTTTGCCGATAAAAAAACAAATAAAAAATATACATAATAAAAAAAGTTAATATTAAATTAGACATGTAAAATGTTGATGGTTGGATTGAAGTAAAGTTTTATGTGTATGATATTTGTTTAGAAAAAATTATGTTTATTGAATTAACTTAAGCTAAATGGAATTTGGAGGTATAATAAGGTTGCAACATATATAACTAGAAGCAAGCATTCAAAATCTTTGGAGATATGTTGTTTGTATATTAGGTTGTTGTTCTATCTTCAAGCTAAGTTTGATATTTGAACAAGTCTCATATCAAGATAAAATTCTATCCTTTATACACTCAGTTTTTTTTTTTTCAGAAAAGTAAATCTCATATCTTAATGCCATTATTGTAAGATCTTCACTTAGAGATCTTAACTACAATATCTTATTTTGCAAGATCTTGCACTAAAGTCACATTAATAATTTTTAACATAGGTGATAAATTATTGTAAAAGAACTCTCAAGATCTCAACAAATATATATTTTTTATACTCTCACAACCTAAAAATTAAATTGTAGGATTTTATTTTAAAGAACCACCAAAAAGTTACTTAAGATCTAAGTGAAATCTACAATTAGAACAAAAATTAGTTGACATTTTTTCAACTTGATTGATATTTTGATAGAAATTCTGCATACCTGATTGATATCACAAAACATTAATTCTCACTTGTGCAAGGTCTGAGATACATTCCATTTAATGTAAGCTTAATATTTAAGAATGATATGATTTACTGAGAGATACTTAATTTTAGCAAGTTTTTATCCTGAGAGAGGTATAACTTCATGCCCAAACCCTTATCCAATTCTGTAGGTTTTTTGTTTTTTGAGGTTGGAGTTATGCTTTTGTATGTACCAAGTTCTTCTATGTTTAGAATAACTAGGTATATAGGAGTCTTGTACAATGATTTAGAGAATGATGATTTTGTTTTACAGGTCATAAGTTATTTTTTTTGTTATGCATATTCATGTTTGTTGGGTGTAATAAGATTGGAATATCTCTTGAATTTTTAATTATTTTATACAAAGATAATCTTAAATCATTATTTAAAAAATATAATCTTAAATATTATAGTTTAAAATATTAAATTGTCAATAGAATTTTGCTAAAAAAACAAAATTAAATGAGATGTTTGAGATCTTATATCACATTAAAAATAATGCATGGTGTTAAAATAAATCTAAAAATATTGAATAGTAGGTGGTCTCCACATTGAAAGGCATGCATTGAAGGGTTGGCAGTTAAATCACATGCAGTGATGCATAAAGTCCACTCAATGTTCATTGAATACTCTCAATGGGCAACTATAAATTCCAATGTTCATCCTTCAAGCAATCAATTTAACTTTTTTGGCATGAAAATGTGTCATTCTTGTTCTTTTGGCAATCTTTCTCTATCACAAACACTGTCACTCAACACAGCAATCTCACATTATAAGTTTAGTATTACTTTAGGTGTAAATTAATCATTAAATATTAAATAAACTATATAAGATATTTTTAACAAATTAATTTATAGGTGATTCATATACCATAAAAATGAGTGAAAAAAAATGGGTAATGGATTCTTTAATATATGTTTATTAAAATTTATTGAAAATATAACTTTTGTAAACCTTATTTTATTTAATCAATTTTAACCAGTGAAATAGATTTGTACATTTTGATTTTTTTTTTTAAGCACATTGACCTAAAATAAAGTCGAAAAAGTGGTATTTTACGAATCTGTTATAGTCCCACACCGAACAGTAATAATACAAAACTACTATAAAACCAAACCACACTGAAAAGCACCCTCAACCGTTCATTCAAACCAAAGGCTATATCCAACGAAAGGAGCAATGGCAACAACGAACCCACCCGTGCCTTCAGAATCCGACCCGAAACCTAAATCGGATCCCGCTTCATTTCCTTACTTCGAAGACATGAACGAACTGGAGAGAGTCTTCAACCGCTTCGACGCCAACGGCGATGGCAAGATCTCCACGGACGAGCTCGACAGCGTGCTCAAGACGCTCGGATCCGGCGTCTCGCCGGAGGACCTCCGCCGCGTCATGGAAGACCTCGACACTGACCGCGACGGTTTCATCAGCCTCACCGAGTTCGCCGCCTTCTGCCGCTCCGACGCCGCGGACGGCGGTGACGGCGAGTTCCACGACGCCTTCGACCTCTACGACCGCGACAAAAACGGCCTGATCTCAGCTGAGGAGCTCCACCTCGCGCTCAACCGCCTCGGCCTCAAGTGCTCCGTCGATGAATGCAGCGACATGATCAAGTCCGTCGACGCCGACGGCGACGGATTCGTCAACTTTGAGGAGTTCAAGACGATGATGATGACCTCCAAGAACACCAATGGCTCAGTTCATCAGTCTTAGCCGCCGATTGAAATTCCGACGCCGTCTCCGGTGGCTACTTCCGTGGTATGATTTTCCTTCTTTTTTTTCCTCTTTTGCTTTTTCTTCTATCTGTATAATTATCATTCTGGTGAATTGCTCCACTGGAACTGAAATATTAGACTTAGATCGAATCAGAATCATGATGGAAAATAAGAAATTGAACTTTTCTTATGATTCGTAACTTCGTAACGTCGTGCATTCATGTTTTTAATTCTTAATTTTAAGTTTAGATTCTCCAGAAAAGCTGAATCAAAGTAGTTAGTGGAAGATTTTTCGGTTGGATTTGAACTACTAGTGTAAAAACTTTTACTCCGTTCAGTGTATATAGCCAAATTGAGAAAAAAGGAGAAAATAAAAATAAAGAATAAGGACAAATATTATAAGAAAAAATATCTTATGCCTTTAAAAAGGTGCTACCCATAGTTCTTTGGCTAAACATTTTATATTGATTTTCTGTCTTCATGTATCAAATCTTTTCGACCACAACACTATAAATAACATAAATATCTGAAAATAATTTAATTCAATAGAATTAATATTTGTTTCCTAAAAAACAATACACCTTTAAACAAAACTTTTTTAATTATGTACCAAAAGAAATATTCTTTTAATGAAACAAAATAAAGATCATAGAAATAATTACAAATATATTTTTCAGGTTACATAACAAATTAAATGTGATTTAATAATTTAAAATAAGAATGAGACACATGCATACACATCTTCATCTAAATGTTGGATTCAAATATCACCTATATTTGTGCTTAATTAATGTATAATTTTAAGTGATTATTATTATTATTTTAAGCACTCACAGAATAACGAAACATGATATAAAAAAGAATATAATATACTAAAAAGACCAGTTAGATTTATTTATTTAAATTATATATATATATATATATATATATTTTACTCTAAATATTGTATAAATAAATATTAGATTGAGTACCTGTATCTTATATTTTTTTAATTAAATATAATATATTATAATTAAGAAGAGATCTCAAACAATTAACAAAAGAAAGTGGGATACAAGAAAGAAGAAGAAAAAACAAATATTCCTTCAACCTATATATGAAAAAAAATAAAAAATAATTTACTTTGTAACTTAAAAAACTAAAAACACAGAAGAAAAAAGAAAGAAAAAAGAAAAAAAAGAAAAAAAAAGAATTTTTTTTAAAAATATTTTACCTTATAGCTTAAAAAAATCAAAGAAGAAAAAAGAAAGAAAAAGAAGAAATATAACCCTTCAAACATATCCAAAAAAATTAAAAATATATTATATTATAAAACTATTTATATTATATTATATTAATTATCTTATTTTATTTATATTTACATTTTTTAGTTGAATATAATATCTTATAATTAAAAAGAATTCTCATATGGTTGACTAAAGAAAGGGGGCAAAAGAAAGAAAAAATATATATATATATATATATCCCTTCAAACCTATACATGAAAAAAAATGTAAAAGTAATTTACATTGTAGCTTACAAAAATTAAAAACAAAGAAGAAGAAGAAGAAAGAAAGAAAGAAAAAAAGAAATAGATGAAAAAAATTAAGAAGAAGAAATATATCACTTTTAGCTTACAAAAACAAACAAAAAAAAAGAGAAAAAAGGTAAGAGGAATAAAGAAAGAAAAAAAATGAAGAACAAGGAAAAATATATACATTCAAACATATATAGAAAAAAAAAATTAAAAGTAATTACCTTGTTGTCTAGAAAAACAAATCCGGAAACCTTATTTTCTCATTTTCATTTCTTTGACTTCTTCTTCTTCTCTCTTTTCTCTTTTTTCTCTTCTTCATTCTTTTTCTTTTACATTTTCTTTTTCCATTTCTTTTTCTTTTTTTCTTCTTGCTTATATTCTTCTTTCTTTGTGTTCTCCTTTCTTCTTTTTACGCTTGTTTGTTCTTTTTTCTCTAAGAAACATTTTTTCTTAAAGAAAAAAGAACAACAAAGAATAAAAAGAAGAAAGAAGGACACAAAGAAGAAGAATAGAAGCAACAGGAAAAATAGAAAAATGATGTAGAGGAAGAAAACAAGAAGTGAAAGAGCAAAAGAAAAAGAAAGAAGAAAGTAGAAGAGAAGAAAAAAAGAAAAAAAGAAAGATGTAAAAAGGAAAGATCTATATGCCTTCAAACCTATACAACACAAAAATGAATGTTAATTAATTTACTTTGTAGCCTAAAATATTGTATAAATAAATATTAGATTCGATAAAAAGTACTTCTATATCTGCTTTTAACTTTTAGTAAAAATTAATTTTGAAATATTTGGAACTTTCGTAACTTATTTTAAGAAGTAATGTGAAGAGTATAATATATTATTAAACAAATTATATTATATTATATTAATTATCTTATTTTTTTAGTTGAATATAATATCTTATAATTAAAAGGATTTCTCAAATAGTTGACTAAGGAAAGGGGGTAAAAGAAAGAAGAAATATAACACTTCAAACCTATACATGAAAAAAATGTAAAATTAATTTAAATTGAAGCTTAACAAAAAAAAAAAACAAAGAAGAAAAAGGAAAGAAAGAAAGAAGAAGAAAAAATATGAAAAAAAAAGGAAGAACAAGAACAAGAAGAATAAATATATCCCTTCAAAGATATACATGATAAAAAAAAATGTAAATGTAAATTACCTTTTAGCTTACAAAAACAAACAAAAAAGAGAAAAAGATAAGAGGAAGAAAGAAAGAATAAAAAAATAAGAAGAAAAATGAAGAACAAGGAGAAATATATGCATTCAAACATATATAGAAAAAAAATATGTAAAGTAATTACCTTGTTGCCTAGAAAAACAAATCCCGAAACCTTCTTTTCTAATCTTTCTTTTCTTTCATTTCTTCTTCTTCTTCTCTCTTTTCTCTTCTTCATTCTTTTTCTTTTACATTTTCTTCTTTTTTCTTCTTACTTTTTCTTTTGCTATTTCACTTCTTGTTTTCTTCCTCTACATCATTTTTCTTTTTTTGTTCTTGCTTCTATTCTTTTTCTTTGTGTTCTTCTTTCTTCTTTTTACGCTTTGTTGTTCTTTTTTCTTTAAGAAAATTTTTTTCTTAAAGAAGAAAGAACAACAAAGAATAAAAAGAAGAAAGAAAAACACAAAGAAAAAGAATAGAAGCAACAACAAAAGAAGAAAAATGATGTAGAGGAAGAAAACAAGAAGTGAAAGAGCAAAAGAAAGAGAAAGAAGAAAGTAGAAGAGAAAAAAAGGAAGAGAAAGATGTAAAAAGGAAAGATTTATATGCCTTCAAACCTATACAACACAAAAGATGAATGTTAACTAATTTACTTTGTAGCCTAAAATATTTTATAAATAATTATTAGATTTGGTAAAAAGTACTTCTACCAATTAGATTTGTCGTATTTCAAATGGAAATATGAAAATAGAAAATGAAAAAAGTTTTGATGGATTTATAAAGCCTTCAGTTTAGTTTTAAATTTGAAAATTTTGAAATTTGAGGTGTTTTGAAAAGGCTTTAGGGTTTGAAAAAATTAAAATTTAAAAATAGAAAAAGGTAAGAGGAAGAAAGAAAGAAGAAAAAAATAAGAAGAAAAATGAAGAACAAGGAGAAATATATGCATTCAAACATATATAGAAAACAAAATGAAAAAATTAATTACCTTGTTGCCTAGAAAAACAAATTCCAAAACCTTCTTTTCTAATCTTTCTTTTCTTTCATTTCTTCTTCTTCTTCTTCTTCTCTCTTTTCTCTTCTTCATTCTTTTTCTTTTACATTTTCTTCTTCTTTCTTCTTACTTTTTCTTTTGCTCTTTTTCTTCTTGTTTTCTTCTTCCACATCATTTTCTTTTTTTCTTTTTGATTCTATTCTTCTTTCTTCGTGTTCTCCTTTCTTCTTTTTACGCTTGGTTGTTCTTTTTTCTTTAAGAAAATTTTTTTTCTTAAAAAAGAAAGAACAACAAAAAATAAAAAGAAGAAAGAAGGACACAAAGAAGAAGAATAGAAGCAACAACAAAAAAAGAAAAGTGATGTAGAGGAAGAAAACAAGAAGTGAAAGAGCAAAAGAAGAAGAAAGTAGAAGAGAAGAAAAAAAGAAAAAAAGAAAGATGTAAAAAGGAAAGATTTATATGCCTTCAAACATGCACAACACAAAAAATGAATGTTAACTAATTTACATTGTAACCTAAAATATTGTATAAATAAATATTAGATTCGGTACAAAGTACTTCTACCTATATCTACTTTTAACTTTTAGTAAAAATTAAATTTGAAATATTTGGAACTTTCATAACTTATTTTAAAAAGTAATGTGAAGACTATAATATATTATTAAACTAATTATATTATATTAATTATCTTATCATTTTAGTTGAATATAATATCTTATAATTAAAAAGATTTCTCAAATAGTTGACTAAAGAAAGGGGAATGATGTAGAGGAAGAAAACAAGTAAAAGAGCAAAAGAAAAAGAAGGAGAAAGAAGAAAGTAGAAGAGAAAGATGTAAAAAGGAAAGATTTATATGTCTTCAAACCTATACAACACAAAAGATGAATGTTAACTAATTTACTTTGTAGCCTAAAATATTTTATAAATAAATATTAGATTCGGTAAAAAGTACTTCTACCTATTAGATTTGTGGTATTTCAAATGAAAATGGTTTGATGGGTTTATAAAGCCTTCAGTTTAGTTTTAAATTTAAAATTTTTGAAAATTTTGAAATTTGAGGTGTTTTGAAAAGGCTTTAGGGTTTGAAACAATTAAAAATTTGAAAATTAAAAAATTTGAAGGTTTGAAAATTTAAATTTTGAAAAAATATATTTTAAAAATTTAAAAATTTTGAAAAAATAGAAATGACTCAATATCCATAATAAGGAAATAAAATCAAATATTGATATAAAGATAAAATAGAAATTTTTTTTGAAGGAACTTAAAGAGGCAAATATTTTGATAATTTAATAATTTAAAATTTTGAAAATTTAAAAAGTTGAAAATTTAAAATTTTGAAATTTGAAGTGTTTCCAAAAGGCTTTAGGGTTTAAAAATATGAAAATTTAAAAATGAAGTATAAAATCAAATATTGATATAGATTATATTAATTATCTTATTTTTTTAGTTGAATATAATATCTTATAATTAAAAAGAGTTCTCAAATGGTTGACTAAAGAAAGGGGTAAAGGAAAGAAGAAAAAAAAAGAAAAAGAAAGAAGAAGAAGAAATATATCCCTTCAAACCTATACATAAAAAAAAATGTAAAAATAATTTACATTGTAGCTTACAAAAATCAAAAACAAAGAAGAAAAAAAGAAAGAAAAAAGATGAAAAAAAAGGAAGAAGAAGAAATATATCCCTTCAAACCTTATACATGAAAAAAAATGTAAAAGTAAATTACCTTTTAGCTTACAAAAGCAAACAAAAAAGAGAAAAAAAAATGTAAGAGGAAGAAAGAAAAAAGAAAAAATAAGAAGAAAAAGGAGAACAAAAAGAAATATATGCATTCAAATTTATATAGAACAAAAAATGAAAAGTAATCATTTGCTCCTAGAAAAACAAATCTCATAACCTTCTTATATTTCTTATATTTGCTTTTAACTTTTAGTAAAAACTAAAATTGAAATATTTGGAACTTAAGACTATAATATATTATAAAACTACTTATATTATCTTATTTTATTTATATTTATTTTTTTAGTTAAATATAATATCTTATAATTAAAAAGAGATCTCAAACAATTAACAAAAGAAAGTGGAGTACAAGAAAGAAGAAAACAAAAAAAATATATTCCTTCAACCTATATATGAAAAAAATGAAAAAATAATTTACTTTGTAGGTTACAAAACTAAAAACACAGAAGACAAAAGAAAGAAGAAAAAAGATGAAAAAAAAAGAACAAGAAGAAGAAATATAACCATTGAAACCTACATAAGAAAAAAAATTAAAAATATTTTACCTTATAGCTTACAAAAACAAAGAAAAAAAAGAAAGAAAACGAAGAAATATAACCCTCCAAACATATCCATAAAAAAAATTAAAAATATATTATATTATAAAACTATTTATATTATATTAATTATCTTATTTTATATTTACTTTTTTAGTTGAATATAATATCTTATAATTAAAAAGAGTTCTCATATGGTTGACTAAAGAAAGGGGCAAAAGAAAAAGAAAGAAAAAAAAGAAGAAGAAATATATCCCTTCAAACATATACATGAAAAAAATGTAAAAGTAATTTACATTGTAGCTTAAGAAAGAAAGAAGAAAAAAGATGAAAAAATATGAAGAAGAATAAGAAGAAGAAATATATCTCACTTTTAGCTTACAAAAACAAACAAAAAAGAGAAAAAAGGTAAGAGGAAGAAAGAAAGAAAAAAAATGAAGAATAAGGAGAAATATATACATTCAAACATATATAGAAAAAAAAATTAAAAGTAATTACCTTGTTGCCTAGACAAACAAATCCCGGAACCTTATTTTCTCATCTTTCTTTTCTTTGACTTTTTTTTCTTCTTCTCTCTTTTCTCTTCTTCATTCTTTTTCTTTTACATTTTCTTCTTCTTTCTTCTTTCTTTTTCCATTTCTTTTGCTCTTTTTCTTCTTGTTTTCTTCCTCTACATCATTTTCTTTTTTTCTTCTTGCTTCTATTCTTCTTTCTTCGTGTTCTGCTTTCTTCTTTTCACGCTTGGTTGTTCTTTTTTCTTTAAGAAATTTTTTTTTCTTAACGAAGAAAGAACAACAAAGAATAAAAAGAAGAAAGAAGGACACAAAGAAGAAGAATAGAAGCAACAACAAAAAAAGAAAAATGATGTAGAGGAAGAAAACAAGAAGTGAAAGAGCAAAAGAAAAAGAAAGTAGAAGAGAAAAAAAAAAGTAAGAGAAAGATGTAAAAAGGAAAGATTTATATGCCTTCAAACCTATATAACACAAAAGATGAATGTTAACTAATTTACTTTATAGCCTAAAATATTGTATAAATAAATATTAGATTCGGTAAAAAGTACTTCTACCTATTAGATTTGTGGTATTTCAAATGGAAATATGAAAATAGAAAATAGAAAATGAAAAAAGGTTTGATGGGTTTATAAAGCCTTCAGTTTAGTTTTAAATTTAAAAATATGAAAATTTTGAAATTTGATGTGTTTTGAAAAGGCTTTAGGGTTTGAAAAAATTAAAATTTAAAAATTTTGAAAAATAAAAAATTTGAAAGTTTGAAAATTTAAATAAAAGGCTTTATTGAAAATTTAAAATTTTGAAAAAATATATTTTAAATTTTTTGGAAAAATAGAAATGAGGCAATGTCCATAATAATGAAATAAAATCAAATATTGATATAAGGACATTGAAATAAAATCACATTCATATATTTGCATAACTTTTAGTAAAAATTAAATATGAAGTATTTGGAACTTTCATAACTTATTTTAAGAAGAGTATAATATATTATTAAACTAATTATATTATATTATATTAATTATGTTATTTTTTTAGTTGAATATAATATCTTATAATTAAAAAGATTTCTCAAATAGTTGACTAAAGAAAAGGAGGTAAAAGAAAGAAGAAAAAGAATGAAGAAGAAGAAATATATCTCTTCAAACCTATACATGAAAAAAATGTAAAAAAATAATTTAAATTGTAGCTTACAAAAATCAAAAACAAAGAAGAAAAAAAGAAAGAAATTAAGAACAAGAAGAATAAATATATCCCTTCAAACATATACATGAAAAAAAATATGTAAAAGTACATTACCTTTTAGCTTAAAAAAAACAAAAAATAGAAAAAGATAAGAGGAAGAAAGAAAGAATAAAAATGAAGAACAAAGAGAAATATACGCATTCAAACATATATAGAAAAAAAAATGAAAAGTAATTACCTTGTTGCCTAGAAAATCTTTTCTTTTCTTTCTTTTCGTTGACTTCTTCTTCTTCTCTCTTCTCTCTTTTTCATTATTTTTCTCTTACATTTTCTTCTTCTTCTTTCTTCTTTCTTTTTCCCTTCTTGTTTTCTTCTCCTACATCTTTTTTTCTTTAAGGAAAAGAATAACAAAGAATAAAAAGAAGAAAAAAGAACATGAAGAAGAAGAAAGAAGAATAGAAGCAATAAGAAAAAAAGAAAAAAGATGTATAGGAAGAAAACAAAAAGTGAAAGAACAAAAGAAAAAGAAAGAGAAAGAAGAAGAAGTAGAAGAAAGAAGAAGAGGAAAAAAAGGAAAAAGGAAAGATTTATATGCCTTCAAACCTATAATACACAAAAAAAAATGAATGTTAACTAATTTACTTTGTAGCATAAAATATTGTATAAATAAATATTGGATTGGGTAAAAAGTGCTCTACCTATATCTGCTTTTAACTTTTAGTAAAAATTAAATTTGAATTATTTGGAACTTTCATAACTTATTTTAAGGAGTAATGTGATGACTACAATACATTATTAAACTAATTATATTATATTATATTATATTATATTATATTAATTATCTTATTTTTTTAGTTGAATATAAAATCTTATAATTAAAAAGATTTCTCAAATAGTTGACTAAAGAAAGGGGGCAAAAGAAAAAGAAAGAAAAAAAAGAAGAAGAAATATATCCCTTCAAACCTATACATGAAAAAAAATGTAAAAATAATTTAAATTGTAGCTTACAAAAATCAAAAACAAAGAAGAAAAAAAGAAAGAATAAAAGATGAAAAAAAGGAAGAAGAAGAACAAGAAGAATAAATATATCCCTTCAAACATATACATAAAAAAAATGTAAAATCAAATTACCTTTTAGCTTACAAAAACAAACAAAAAAGAGAAAAAGGTAAGAGGAAGAATGAAAGAAGAAGAAAATAAGAAGAAAAATGAAGAACAAGGAGAAATATATGCATTCAAATATATATAGAAGAAAGATGAATAAAAGTAATTACCTTGTTGCCTAGAAAAACAAATCCCGAAACCTTCTTTTCTCATCTTTCTTTTCTTTGACTTCTTCTTCTTCTCTCTTTTATCTTCTTCATTCTTTTTCTTTTACATTTTCTTCTTCTTTCTTTAAACATTTCTTTTTCTTTTGCACTTTTTCTTCTTGTTTTCTTCCTCTACATCATTTTCTTTTTTTCTTCTTGCTTCTATTCTTCTTTCTTCGTGTTCTCCTTTCTTCTTTTTACGCTTGGTTGTTCTTTTTTCTTTAAGAAAATTTTTTTTCTTAAAAAAGAAAGAACAACAAAGAATAAAAAGAAGAAAGAAGGACACAAAGAAGAAGAATAGAAACAACAAGAAAAAAAAGAAAAATGATGTAGAGGAAGAAAACAAGAAGCGAAAGTGCAAAAGAAAAAAAATCAAAAACAAAGAAGGAAAATGAAAGAAAGAAAATGAAAAAAGATGAAAAAAAAGGAAGAAGAATAAATATATCCCTTCAAACCTTATACATGTAAAAAAAATGTAAAAGTAAATTACCTTTTAGCTTACAAAAACAAACAAAAAAGATAAAAAGGTAAGAGGAAGAAAGAAAGAAGAAAAATAAAGAAATATATGCATTCAAACAAATATAGGAAAAAAAAATGAAAAGTAATTACCTTGTTGTCTAGAAAAACAAATCCCTAAACCTTCTCTTCTTTTCTTTGACTTCTTATTCTTTTGCTCTTTCCCTTCTTGTTTTTTTCTCCTACATTTTTTTTTCTTATTGCTTCTATTCCTCTTTCTTATTCTTCGTGTTCTTCTTTCTTCTTCTTATTCTTTGTTGTTCTTTTTCTTAAATTTTAAGAAAAAGAACAACAAAGAATAAGAAGAAGAAAGAAGAACACGAAGAATAAGAAAGAGGAATAGAAGCAATAAGAAAAAGAAAGAGAAAAAAGAAAGAAGAAGAAGAAGTAGTAGAAGAGAAAAAAAAAAGTATAAAGGAAAGATTTATATGCCTTCAACCCTATACAACACAAAAAATGAATGTTAACTAATTTACTTTGTATCCTAAAATATTGTTATAAATAAATATTAGATTGGATAAAAAGTACTTCTTCCTGTATCTGCTTTTAACTTTTAGTAAAAATTAAATTTGAAATATTTGAAACTTTCATAACTTATTTTAAGAAGTAATGTGAAGACTATAATATATTATTAAAATAATTATATTATATTATATTAATTATCTTATTATTTTAGTTGAATATAATATATTATAATTAAAAAGATTTCTCAAATAGTTGACTAAAGAAAGGGGGTAAAAGAAAGAAGAAGAAGAAATATATCCCTTCAAACCTATACATGAAAAAAAATGTAAAAATAATTTAAATTGTAGCTTACAAAAATCCAAAATAAAGAAGAAAAAAGAAAAAAGATGAAAAAAAAGGAAGAAGAAGAACAAGAAGAATAAATATATCCCTTCAAACATATACATGAAAAAAAAAATGTAAAAAGGAAGAAAGAAAGAAAAAAAATGAAGAACAAGGAGAAATATATGCATTCAAACATATATAGAAAAAAAATATGTAAAGTAATTACCTTGTTGCCTAGAAAAACAAATCCCGAAACCTTCTTTTCTAATCTTTCTTTTCTTTCATTTCTTCTTCTTCTTCTCTCTTTTCTCTTCTTCATTCTTTTTCTTTTACATTTTCTTCTTTTTTCTTCTTACTTTTTCTTTTGCTATTTCACTTCTTGTTTTCTTCCTCTACATCATTTTTCTTTTTTTGTTCTTGCTTCTATTCTTTTTCTTTGTGTTCTTCTTTCTTCTTTTTACGCTTTGTTGTTCTTTTTTCTTTAAGAAAATTTTTTTCTTAAAGAAGAAAGAACAACAAAGAATAAAAAGAAGAAAGAAAAACACAAAGAAAAAGAATAGAAGCAACAACAAAAGAAGAAAAATGATGTAGAGGAAGAAAACAAGAAGTGAAAGAGCAAAAGAAAGAGAAAGAAGAAAGTAGAAGAGAAAAAAAGGAAGAGAAAGATGTAAAAAGGAAAGATTTATATGCCTTCAAACCTATACAACACAAAAGATGAATGTTAACTAATTTACTTTGTAGCCTTTAATATTGTATAAATAAATATTAGATTTGGTAAAAAGTACTACTACCTATTAGATTTGTGGTATTTCAAATGGCAATATGAAAATAGAAAATAGAAAATGAAAAAAGGTTTGATGAGTTTATAAAGCCTTCAGTTTAGTTTTAAATTTTAAAATTTCAAAATTTGCGGTGTTTTGAAAAGGCTTTAGGGTTTGAAAAAATTAAAACTTAAAAATTTTTGAAAATTAAAAAATTTGAAAGTTTGAAAATTTAAATAAAAAGCTTTAGAGTTTGAATTTTTTTTTTAAAAAAAAAATAGAAATGACGCAATGTCTATAATAATGAAATAAAATCAAATATTGATATAAGGATAAAATAGAAAAAAAAAATTGAAGGAACTTAAAGAGACAAATATTTTGAAAATTCAAAATTTAAAATTTTGAAATTTGAAGTGTTTCCAAAAGGCTTTAGGATTTGAAAATTTTAAAACTTTAAAATATGAAAATTTAAAAATTTAAAAACTAAAAAAAAAAATTTGAATTTCGAATTTTTGAAAAAATAAGAAATGATGCAATACGTATTATAATAAAATAAAATCAAATATTGATATAAAGGATAAAATAAGAAAAAAATTGAAGGAAGTTAAAGAGGGGAATTCCCTTTATATATTGAAAATTTTAAATTTTTGAAAAAAATAAGAAATGACGCAATACCCATAATAATGAAATAAAATTAAATATTGATATAAGAATAAAATTGAAAAAAGTTAAAAAAAGAAAAAATTTTATATATAGATATAGATATAGATTATATTAATTATCTTAATTTTTTAGTTGAATATAATATCTTATAATTAAAAAGAGTTCTCAAATGGTTCATATAGCAGTTAAATTCAATAACAGTTATAAATAAATCTATTTGTTTCTATTTTTTAAAATAAGATTACATCTAAAGAAGTTTGTTTAGGGTAAAAAAACAAGTTAAATAAGAAATAAATTTGGTTAATTACTCATTTGGTTCATATAGTTAAAAGTAAATTTGTTTTAGTTTCTATTTTGTAAAATATACTTCTAATTTTATGCATATCATTTTTAATTTCTTTTACTTTCTACACGTCATTTTTATTTTTCTTAAATATTTTAAAATATATTAATTAGGACAACGTAAATGAATAATTAAATTAAAGATTAAAGATAAATTGAAGATATGAAAAACCGATGAATAATTAAACAAAATGATTTTCAATGTCTTATACCTAACTTCCCAAATATATTAATTATAAATTAAATAATTATTTTTACAAAACACAATACTTATATTACAAATTTCTAAACATATAAAATAAACTTTACACGCATCTCTCTTCTTTCACTGTATATAGTATCCTTAATTTATATATATTTTTATGTAAGTCTCGAATAACTCCTTCAATCTTTAGCATGATTTTTTTAATAAAAATCTTTGTAATATATATATATATATATATATATATATATAATATTATGAATTATAAAAATTTATATATATTATGTATGTTTCAATTTTTTTTAATAAAAAAACATTTTTTTATGACTGGTTCAAAATGATTTCTCTTTAATTTTATAATCATAATAAAAAGTTATATAATTTCATTTTATTTTACATGTTTAGATTAATGAGTTATAGACACTAATTTTCTCACATGTTTTGGGGAGTGTGTCTTTTAAGTATTGTTTTTTATATTTTAAAACATAAATTTTTTGAAGGCTAAAGACGACAAAAAAAAAAAACGAGCAAAAAACATGGACTAGTTAAGCATGTTATTCATTATTTTTCTTTTTTCAGTATGCATGGATAAGATAATTATAATATTAAATAGTTTTAAAATATAATTATATGACTACGAAATATATATACACACAAAAAAATATTCATTATATGTTATTTAAATGAGTTATAATTTAATGTTAATTTTTATCTTAATAATTAATTATTTTTTAAAACTATTGTTTTTGCTAACATCTATAGAGTGATAATAACACTTTGTTTATTTTTATTTAACTCTTCTCTTAGTAAGAAAAATAAAAAAATAAAAAAAATTATTTAGATAAAGATTCAAAATGACGACAATAAAATATTGTAGATAGTTATAAAAGTAATACATTCTTTTATGATTTTAAAAAATGAAGTGTGTACATTAATTAAAATAAATTTCTTTATTATTATACATTGGGATTATTATTTAGTAACGGTTATATATTAATGATAAAGAGATAATTATCTTGAATATGTTATATATACTAATAAAAATAAGAGATATTCTTTTAATGAAACGAAATAAAATAATGATGTACCATAAGAAATAAGAAATATTCTTTTAATGAAACGAAATAAAGAACATAGAAATAATTAAAAATATATTTTTCAGGTTACATAACAAATTAAAAGTGATTTAATAATTTAAAATAAAAATGAGACACATGCATACAAATCTTCATTTAAATATCCGATTCAAATATCACCTATTTTTGTGCTTAATTAATGTATAATTTTAAGTGATTATTATTATTTTAAGCAGGATAACGAAACATGATAAAAAAAAAGAAAAAAATATACTAAAAAGACCAGTTAGATTTATTTATTTAAATTATTTATCGTATATATATTTTACTCCAAATATTGTATAAATAAATACTAGATTGAGTAAAAAGTCCTAATACCTATATCTTATATCTGTTTTTAACTTTTAGTAAAAATTAAAATTGAAATATTTGGAACTTGAGACTATAATATATTATAAAACTACTTATATTATCTTAAATTTATTTAAATTATTTATTGTATATATATTATACTCCAAATATTGTATAAATAAATACTAGATTGAGTAAAAATTCCTAATACCTATATCTTATATCTGTTTTTAACTTTTAGTAAAAATTAAAATTGAAATATTTGGAACTTAAGACTATAATATATTATAAAACTACTTATATTATCTTATTTTATTTATATTTATTTTTTTAGTTAAATATAATATCTTATAATTAAAAAAAATCTCAAACAATTAACAAAAGAAAGTGGGGTATAAGAAAGAAGAAAAAAAATATTCCTTCAACCTACATATGAAAAAAATGAAAAAATAATTTACTTTGTAGTTTACAAAAACTAAAAACACAGAAGAAAAAAAGAAAGAAAGAAAAGAAAGAACAAGAACAAGAAGAAGAAATATAACCATTGAAACCTACATAAGAAAAAAAATTAAAAATATTTTACCTTATAGCTTACAAAAACAAAGAAGAAAAAAAAAGAAAAAGAAGAAATATAACCCTTCAAACATATCCATAAAAAAATTAAAAATATATTATATTCTAAAACTATTTATATTATATTATATTAATTATCATATTTTATTTATATTTACTTTTTTTAGTTGAATATAATATCTTATAATTAAAAAGAGTTCTCATTGACTAAAGAAAGGGGGCAAAAGAAAGAAAAAAAAAAGAAGAAATATATCCATTCAAACTTATACATGAAAAAAAATGTAAAAGTAATTTACATTGTAGCTTAAGATGAAGAAGAAGAATAAGAAGAAGAAATATATCTCACTTTTAGCTTACAAAAACAAACAAAAAAGAGAAAAAAGGTAAGAGGAAGAAAGAAAGAAAAAAAATGAAGAACAACCAGAAATATATACATTCAAATATATATAGAAAAAAAGTTAAAAGTAATTACCTTGTTGCCTAGAAAAAACAAATCTCGAAACCTTCTTTTCTCATCTTTCTTTTCTTTGACTTCTTCTTCTTCTTCTCTCTTTTCTCTATTTTCTCTTCTTCATTCTTTTTCTTTTACATTTTCTTCTTCTTTCTTCTTTTTTTTTCCATTTCTTTTTCTTTTGCTCTTTTTCTTCTTGTTTTCTTCCTCTACATCATTTTCTTTTTTTCTTCTTGCTTCTATTCTTCTTTCTTCGTGTTCTCTTTTCTTCTTTTTACGCTTGGTTGTTCTTTTTTCTTTAAGAAAATTTTTTTTCTTAAAAAAGAAAGAACAACCAAAGAATAAAAAGAAGAAAGAAGGACACAAAGAAGAAGAATAGAAGCAACAACAAAAGAAGAAAAATGATGTAGAGGAAGAAAACAAGAAGTGAAAGAGCAAAAGAAAAAGAAAGAGAAAAAAAAAAGTAAGAAATAAAAAGGAAATATTTATATGCCTTCAAATCTGTACAACACAAAAAAAGAATGTTAACTAATTTACTTTGTAGCCTAAAATATTGTATAAATAAATATTAGATTCGATAAAAAGTACTTCTACCTATATCTGCTTTTAACTTTTAGTAAAAATTAAATTTGAAATATTTGGAACTTTCATAACTTATTTTAAGAAGTAATGTGAAGACTATAATATATTATTAAACTAATTATATTATATTATATTAATTATCTTATTTTTTTAGTTGAATATAACATCTTATCATTAAAAGGATTTCTCAAATAGTTGACTAAAGAGAGGGGGGTAGAAGAAAGAAGAAATATATCCCTTCAAACCTATACATGAAAAAAATGTAAAAATAATTTAAATTGTAGTTATCAAAATCAAAAACAAAGAAGAAAAAGAAAAGAAAGAAAGAAGAAGAAAAAAGATGAAAAAAAAGAACAACAAGAACAAGAACAATAAATATATCCCTTCAAACATATACATGAAAAAAATATAAAAGTAAATTACCTTTTAGCTTACAAAAACAAACAAAAAAGAGAAAGAGGTAAGAGGAAGAAAGAAAGAAGAAAAATGAAGAACAAGAAGAAATATATGCATTCAAACATATATAGAAAAAAAAATGAAAAGTAATTAACTTGTTGCCTAGAAAAACAAATCTTGAAACCTTCTTTTCTCATCTTTCTTTTCTTTGACTTCTTCTTCTTCTTCTCTCTTTTCTCTTCTTCATTCTTTTTCTTTTACATTTTCTTCTTCTTTCTTTTTTCCTTTCTTTTTCTTTTGCTCTTTCACTTCTTGTTTTCTTCCTCTACATCATTTTTGTTTTTTTCTTGTCGTTTCTATTCTTCTTCTTCATGTTCTTCTTTCTTCTTTTTATGCTTTGTTGTTCTTTTTTCCTTAAGAAAATTTTTTTTCTTAAAAAAGAAAGAACAACAAAGAATAAAAAGATGAAAGAAGGACACAAAGAAGAAGAATAGAAACGACAAGGAAAAAACAAAAATGATGTAGGGAAAGAAAACAAGAAGTGAAAGAGCAAAAGAAAAAAAAAGAGAAAGAAGAAAGTAGAAGAGAAAGATGTAAAAAGGAAAGATTTATATGTCTTCAAACCTATACAACACAAAAGATGAATGTTAACTAATTTACTTTGTAACCTCAAATATTTTATAAATAAATATTAGATTTGGTAAAAAATACTTCTACCTATTAGATTTATGGTATTTCAAATGAAAATATGAAAATAGAAAATGAAAAAAGTTTTGATGGGTTTATAAAGCCTTCAGTTTAGTTTAAAATTTAAAAATTTGAAAGTTTGAAAATTTAAATAAAAGGCTTTATGGTTTGAAAATTTAAAATTTTGAAAAAATATATTTTAAAATTTTAAAAATTTAATAATTTTGAAAAAATAGAATTGACGCAATGTCCATAATAATAAACTAAAATCAAATATTGATATAAGGATAAAATAGAAAAAAAAATTGAAAGAACCTAAAGAGGCAAATATTTTGAAAATTTAAAAATTTCAAATTTGAAAATTTAAAAAGTTGAAAATTTAAAATTTTGAAATTTGAAGTGTTTTCAAAAGGCTTTAGGGTTTGAAAATTTGAAAATTTAAAAATTTTAAACTTCAAAAAAAAAATTGAAAAAAATAAAGAATGACGCAATACCCATAATAATAAAATAAAATCAAATATTAATATAAAGAATAAAATAAGAAAAAAATTGAGGGAAGTTAAAGAGGAGAATCCCTTTATATATTGAAAGAATTCTATTACTTCTATTTTATACATGTGTGAGACACAGAAATTATTTATGCATGTAAATTCTATAATGAAAGAATAATTATTCAAATAAAATGAAATTAAGACACAAAGAGAAAAAACCTAAAGGGTTTATAATATTGAATACTCAAGATTGATAGTAGATTTTCTCACTCACATGACAAACATATTAAAAAATAACAAAAATGATGAAATGTGTATCCAGAAAATAATTTAATTAAATAGAATTAATATTTGTTTCCTGAAAAACAATACACCTTTAAACAAAACTTTAAAAAAATTGTATAATTAAAATTGTGATGAAAGAAATATACTTTTGGATGGACTGAATTTGATGATATTGGATGAGTTATACAATTGGGAAAGAAAATAAAAAAAATGATGTACCATAAGAAATATTCTTTTAATGAAACGAAATAAAGATCATAGAAATAATTAAAAATATATTTTTCAAGTTACATAACAAATTAAAGGTGATTTAATAATTTAAAATAAAAATGAGACACATGCATACACATCTTCATCTAAATATCCGATTCAAATATCACCTATATTTGTGCTTAATTAATGTATAATTTTAAGTGATTATTATTATTTTAAGCACTGACAGCATAACGAAACATGATAAAAAAAAGAAAATAATATACTAAAAAGACCAATTAGATTTATTTATTTAAATTATTTATCGTATATATATATATATTACTTTAAATATTGTATAAATAAATATTAGATTGAGTAAAAAGTCCTACTACCTATATCTTATATATGTTTTTAACTTTTAGTAAAAATTAAAATTAAAATATTTGGAACTTAAGACTATAATATATTATAAAACTACTTATATTATCTTATTTTATTTATATTTATTTTTTTAGTTAAATATAATATCTTATAATTAAAAAAATCTCGAACAATTAAGAAAAGAAATTGGGTATAAGAAAGAAGAAAAAAAAATATTCCTTCAACCTACATATGAAAAAATAATTTACTTTGTAGCTTAAAAAACTAAAAACACAGAAAAAAAAAGAAAAAAAGAAAAGAAACAACCATAACAAGAAGAAGAAATATAACCATTGAAACCTACATAAGAAAAAAAATTAAAAATATTTTACCTTATAGCTTACAAAAAGAAAGAAAAAAAAAAGAAAAAGAAGAAATATAACCCTTCAAACATATCCATAAAAAAAATATATTATATTATAAAACTATTTATATTATATTATATTAATTATCTTATTTTATTTATATTTACTTTTTTAGTTGAATATAATATCTTATAATTAAAAAGAGTTCTCATATGGTTGACTAAAGAAAGGGGACAAAAGAAAGAAAAAAAGAAGAAGAAATATATCCCTTCAAACCTATACATGAAAAAAAATGTAAAAGATGAAAGAAAGAAAGAAAGAAGAAGAAAAAAGATGAAAAAAAAATGAAGAAGAAGAATAAGAAGAAGAAATATATCACTTTTAGCTTACAAAAATAAACAAAAAAGAGAAAAAAGGTAAGAGAAAGAAAGAAAGAAAAAAAATGAAGAACAAGGAGAAATATATACATTCAAACATATATAGAAAAAAAAATTAAAAGTAATTACCTTATTGCCTAGAAAAACAAACCCCGAAACCTTATTTTCTCATCTTTCTTTTCTTTGACTTCTTCTTCTTCTCTATTTTCTCTTCTTCATTCTTTTTCTTTTACATTTTCTTCTTCTTTCTTCTTTCTTTTTCCATTTCTTTTTCTTTTGCTCTTTTTCTTCTTGTTTTCTTCTTCCACATCATTTTCTTTTTTTCTTTTTGATTCTATTCTTCTTTCTTCGTGTTCTCCTTTCTTCTTTTTACGCTTGGTCGTTCTTTTTTCTTTAAGAAAATTTTTTTCCTTAAAAAAGAAAGAACAACAAAGAATAAAAAGAAGAAAGAAGGACACAAAGAAGAAGAATAGAAGCAACAACAAAAAAAGAAAAATGATGTAGAGGAAGAAAACAAGAAGTGAAAGAGCAAAAGAAAAAGAAAGAGAAAAAAAAAGTAAGAAGTAAGAAGGAAAGATTTATATACCTTCAAACCTGTACAACACAAAAAATGAATGTTAACTAATTTACTTTGTAGCCTAAAATATTGTATAAATAAATATTAGATTCGGTAAAAAGTACTTCTACCTATATTTGCTTGTAACTTTTAGTAAAAAATAATTTTGAAATATTTGAAACTTTCATAACTTATTTTAAGAAGTAATGTGAAGACTATAATATATTATTAAACTAATTATATTATATTATATTAATTATCTTATTTTTTAGTTGAATATAATATCTTATAATTAAAAAGATTTCTCAAATAGTTGACTAAAGAAAGGGGGGTAAAAGAAAGAAGAAATATATCCCTTCAAACTTATACATGAAAAAAATGTAAAAATAATTTAAATTGTAACTTAACAAAATCAAAAACAAAGAAAGAAAAAGGAAAGAAAGAAGATGAAAAAAGAGGAAGAACAAGAACAATAAATATATCCCTTCAAACATATATATGAAAAAAAAATGTAAATGTAAATTACCTTTTAGCTTACAGAAACAAACGAAAAAGAGAAAAAGGTAAGAGGAAGAAAGAAAGAATAAAAAAATAAGAAGAAAAATGAAGAACAAGGAGAAATATATGCATTCAAACATATATAGAAAAAAAAAATTACCTTATTGCCTAGAAAAAAAAATCCTGAAACATACTTTTCTTTTCTTTCTTTTCTTTGACTTCTTCTTCTTCTTCTCTCTTCTCTCTTCTTCATTCTTTTTCTTTTACATTTTCTTCTTCTTCTTTCTTTTTTGTTTCTTTTTCTTTTTCTCTTTCCCTTATTGTTTTCATCTCGTACATCTTTTTTTCTTATTGCTTCTATTCTTCTTTCTTCTTCTTCGTGTTTTTCTTTCTTCTTTTTATTCTTTGTTGTTCTTTTTCTTAAAGAATTTTTTCTTTAAAAACAAGAACAACAAAAAATAAAAAGAAGAAAGAAGAACATGAAGAAGAAGAAAGAAGAATAAAAGCAATAAGAATAAAAGAAAAAAGATGTAGAGGAAGAAAACAATAAGTGAAAGAGCAAAAGAAAAAGACGAAAGAAGAAGAAGTAGAAGAAAGAAGAAGAGAAAAAAAAAAGTAAAAATGAAAGATTTATATGCCTTCAAACCTGTAGAACACAAAAAAATGAATGTTAACTAATTTACTTTGTATCCTAAAATATTGTGTTATAAATAAATATTGGATTGGGTAAAAAGTACTTCTTCCTATATCTACTTTTAACTTTTAGTAAAAATTAAATTTGAAATATTTGGAACTTTCATAACTTATTTTAAGAAGTAATGTGAGGACTATGAAATATTATTAAAATTATTATATTATATTAATTATCTTATTATTTTAGTTGAATATAATATCTTATAATTAAAAAGATTTCTCAAATAGTTGACTAAAGAAAGAGGGGGTAAAAGAAAGAAGAAGAAGAAATATATCCCTTCAAACCTATACATGAAAAAAATGTAAAAATAATTTAAATTGTAGCTTACAAAAATCAAAAACAAAGAAGAAAAAAGATGAAAAAAAAGGAAGAAGAATAAATATATCCCTTCAAACATATACATGAAAAAAAAATGTAAAAGTAAATTACATTTTAGCTTACAAAAACAAACAAAAAAGAGAAAAAGGTAAGAGGAAGAAAGAAAGAAGAAAAAAATAAGAAGAAAAATGAAGAACAAGGAGAAATATATGCATTCAAACATATATAAAAAAAATGAAAAGTAATTACCTTGTTGCCTAGAAAAGCAAATCCCAAACCTTCTTTTCTAATCTTTCTTTTCTTTCATTTCTTCTTCTTCATTCTTTTTCTTTTACATTTTCTTCTTCTTTCTTCTTACTTTTTCTTTTGCTCTTTTCCTTCTTGTTTTCTTCCTCTACATCATTTTCTTTTTTTCTTCTTGCTTCTATTCTTCTTTCTTTGTGTTCTTCTTTCTTTCTTTTATGCTTTGTTGTTCTTTTTTCTTTAAGAAATTTTTTTTTCTTAAGAAGAAAGAACAACAAAGAATAAAAAAAAGAAAGAAGAACACAGAGAGGAAGAATAGAAGCAACAAGAAAAAAAGAAAAATGATGTAGAGGAAGAAAACAAGAAGTGAAAGAGCAAAAGAAAGAGAAAGAAGAAAGTAGAAGAGAAAGATTTATATGCCTTCAAACCTAAACAACACAAAATATGAATGTTAACTTATTTACTTTGTAGCCTAAAATATTGTATAAATAAATATTAGATTCCGTAAAAAGTACTTCTACCTATTTGATTTGTGGTATTTCAAATGAAAATGGTTTGGTGGGTTTATAAAGCCTTCAGTTTAGTTTTAAATTGAAAATTTTTGAAAACTTAAAAATTTTGAAAATCTAAAAATTTAAAAACTTAAAAAAAATGAATTTTTGAAAAGAATAAGAAATGACGCAATATCCATTATGATAAAATAAAATAAAATATTGATATAAAGGATAAAATAAGAAAAAAATTGAGGGAAGTTAAAGAGGGGAATCTCCTTTATATATTAAAAATTTCAAATTTTTAAAAAAATAAGAAATGACGCAATACTCATAATAATGAAATAAAATCAAATATTGATATAAGAATAAAATAGGAATAAAATTGAGGGAATTTAAAAAGGAAAATCTTTTTTATATATAGGTATAGATATAGATTATACTAATTATCTTATTTTTTTTAGTTGAATACAATATCTTATGATTAAAAAGAGTTCTCAAATGGTTGACTAAAGAAAGGGGGTAAAGGAAAGAAGAAAAAAAAAGAAAAAGAAAGAAGAAGAAGAAATATATTCCTTCAAACCTATACATAAAAAAAAATGTAAAAATAATTTACATTGTAGCTTAAAAAATCAAAAACAAAGAAAAAAAAAGAAAGAAAAAATATGAAAAAAAGGAAGAAGAAGAAATATATCCCTTCAAACCTTATACATAAAAAAAAATGTAAAAATAAATTCTCTTTTAACTTACAAAAACAAAAAAAAAAGATAAAAAAATGTAAGAGAAAGAAAGAAAAAATAAAAAATAAGAACAAAAAGGAGAACAAAAAGAAATATATGCATTCAAATTATTTTTCTTTTACATCTTCTTCTTCTTTCTTCTTTTTTTTCCCTTTCTTTTTCTTTTGCTCTTTCCCTTCTTGTTTTCTTCTTCTACTTCTTCTTTCTTTTCTTCTTGTTGTTTCTCTTTGAATTTAAGATTTGAGTTCTAAGAATAAAAAAAAAATCTAGTTATATGATTGAATTCATTTTTCCAGTTGTAAAAAATTAAAATAATGTTACGAAATATATGGTTCTTACGATACTTTACCAGCTAAAAAAAAAATAGTAACAGGGTTTTAAAATGATATAGTATGGTAGAGTAGACTTAAAATAAAAATAAGTTATAATAATGTTATTAGATAAAAAAAAATTAAAATCTTAATAAATTAATAAAATAAATTTAAAGTTTGAAAACTTGAACTGTAAAACTAACAAAAGAGAAATTCTTCTCGCACCTCTATATGCGTTTTTTTCCTGCATCCTATATTTTGAAAAATATCTAAATTATTTTTTATATTTTATATTGAATATTTTTTTAAAAATTTTGAAATGTGAAATCTGGAGATTTTCTAGATTATAAAATTTAGAAGTTAAAATTGATTTCATTTTAATTTCAGAATAAAAAAATTATATTTTAAATTATGTATTTGCATAATACAAATTTTTTATTTTGAATTGTATAATATTAAATACAAATTTATATTTTAAATATCAGATTCTACATCTAAAATGGACAATTTTGATATTTTACGGTGTTGGAAGAAATCATGAGGGTGCAGGAACAAATTCCCAACCAACAATATTAATTTGATTGGCCCAAATGTGGGTTTGATTGGCCCAAAGCATACGTAACAAAAAAGAGTGTTTCTCTCTGCACCTCAACAAATGGCTTCCCGAACCCATCATTTTCTAAAAATATCATTTTACCTTTTTAAAAATAACTTCCAAATTACTCTTTCTGGAATACACATATTTTTTTGGAATACATTTTATTTTATGAATTCTGAATTTATTATTTTGAAAACTAAAAAAATGTGTTCCAAAAAGAATATTTTAAAAATATTTTTTGTCTTCTGGATTTTTCTATTCCTGAAACTTTACATAATCACTTTACAGATTCTATATTCTACTATTTATTATTCCATAAAATCATTCATTCACTAAAAATGTTTAACCACACTTATAAAAACATAAAATGCTAAAAGAAATTATAACAATGCACAACAAAAAAAGTGTAAAAGAACAACCATCCCCTTATTAGAATTTGAAATTTGGTCCATTTTAAAAAATTTAACTCTAAACTACAAGTTATCTTCTACTTATTATATTTTAATTTAATAAATTTTTATTTCAACTTATACCCTTTTACACATAAAATAGGAAAATCAAATATAAAATTTACAAAACTAGATATAGGGGATGATTTGATTCAACAACAAATATTAAAAATAAAACTAACTTGTAATATGATAATTATTTTTATTTATATATTTTAACTAAATAATATTGTTAACCAAAGAAAATCTTCAATACAATTAAACATATTAGTCATATATCATTATTAAATAAAAATATTTTATAATATATAAATAAATAAGTATGAATTTCATTTAAGAGGTGACTTTATAAAGTTGAGTTAAACTAAAGTTCACTTTTTTAATGACAACAAAACATAATAAAAACACAAAAAGTAGTGTACCGTGTGCCGATCAGAGTCAAACAATCCGTTAACACCCGATATTGAGTCGTCCAATCGACTAATGTAAATACATCAAAGTAAAAATAAAATACACGACAAATTATATAATTTTATTTATATGATGATACATAGTAAATACGGTCTATCAATGATACAAACCAATACAAACTATATAAATAAACATATTATACGAGTAAATATAAGTCTTTATTAATAGATTACCATATACTTTAGAAGTAAAAGTATAAGTATGATTGTCCCATTCCAAATGATTGAATAATGACATATGCCATTGGAGCAACCACATGGTTGGCTCTTTCACCACCTTGATGATATCCAATGTTATGGACCATTCATATTGTCTTTATCAATGCTTTCACATGTAACTTCAAAAACAAATTATACTATATAAAATATATTTCCTTTTTCTTTTCTATTTTTTTAATGCCACGATAGACCCTCATTCATTTTTTCTTATTATAATAAAACTTTATCCTCAAAATTACCAACTTCATTATCAATTTGCGTCATTCACTATTTAAACTTGAAAAAATAAATAAGCAATCTAATACGTTTTCCTAAGGATACTTCTGTATGATTAGTTTAACTTTAAAAGAATAATTAGATGCATAATATATTATGGATTACTTTTCATTGCACGTCACATAGGAATATATTAACATTAATTTATCTATCTATAATCATGGATGAAACTTTGGTCCTATACATTTTTTTATTGTTTTCCATGTAGTTGATGACGGATATATACATTTACTTAGTCTTTTCCTATAATTTTCACTACTTTTCATTCTTAAAATTATCAATTAATTTTCTAAAGTGTTGCACATTCAACCACTTATCATTCAAATTAATTGAGTATCTAACTAGTGAAATTTGAGATCGTGGAGTATTAATCATTTGTTAAATTTGAAAATTATCTGTATAAAAGATATTATTTTTGAACAGGTTTGGAACTTAGAGAACGATTGCTCCTACTTCCACCTTCGGTCGGTCACTGATGCTCCAAACTTTGCTACACCTCCCTCCTTTTCGGTCGGCTGGCTCCACAGGTGGGGATGGTACCTGCAAAAGGCACTTCAACGCTCAAGTCAGACGGGATGTTAGCACTCGGGTGTCAGAGTACTGTAGATAATAACTTACATTTCTCCTTGAAATGCGTGCTATTTATATTATCTTAATGGACCTTCATTGGTGGGCCGGATTAGGGGGGTGGTTTGTGTTTAACAATCCTTAATTATGGATTAACCATGCTGACTTGGTCAACCATTGACTCAACGCCAAGGGTCGATCGGTTACGTGTCATCACGTGACCTTCTCACCATGGTTTAGGTGGTAACCTGGTCCGAACGTTAACCGACTCACTGAATCATCCGATTGTACTAGTACATATATTACTAAAAATAATTCTTAACCTAAATTTATATTGGAAGATTAACTTTTCTCTTATTATGTGTGAATTCTAAAAAGGTTTAAATTAATTAAAGGTAAAGAACTTTGTGATAGGTTTTTAATATGTGATGGTCATGCTTTGAAGATATATAATAATGCAATTTAAAAGTTATTAAAAAAATGATATTTTCATCACCTTAATTAGCAATCCGTATACCTTTTTTATGAACATATGCTAAGAAATTAAAAATATATTTATTGAAAATATAACATGCCATTTATTAAAAATAAAAATCATTATTTACTTAACTCAATATTTTTTATTTCAAAATTGTTATCAATGGCTGCAAAGGAACTTATTATACTTTTTTGTTCTTATAGTATTGTTTTCACTAAATTATTTACACGTAATCAAAGCTAATTTGTGCATATATAATATTGGATGAAAAAAAAAATGAAGCTAACCATTGTATCGTAATTCTATTAATTATAATTATATATTTGTCAGTTTTAATTTTAAAAAGTTCAAATTCCCAATGAAATTAATACTGTAAGAAAATTATTAAATGTAAATTAATTTTAGAGACTAAAATAATTAGTTATTATTTAATTCAATTAGATACAATTCTATAAACTAAAAAACCTATTGATATCTAAAGTAGTTTCTATTATTAAAAAAAATTAAAAAAAGTTTTTAAATTGGTATCTAACCATTAATTACCAATGTTTTAACTACTTATTACTTTTTATTCTAAATTAGTCTCGATCTATTAGTCTTTTAAAGACTAATTTAAAATCTAAAAATATTAGTCGTTAAAACTTAAATAACTAATTTATATACAAATTTAGAACAATTTTATAAATTTTTATTAATAATAAAAACTATTTTAAATACAAATAATTTTTTAATTTCTAAATTAATATCTGATTTAGTTAATATAGTGACTAATTATTTTTTATTTCTAAATTTAGTTACTACTTAATGATTTTCTTGTAGTGTAATATTTAAATTTAAATTTGATCCATAAATGTTTATATTTCATTTAAGTGATCAAATATATAACTTATTTCCTATAAAACAATATTTAATTTCTCTGTTTTCTAAAAGCTTAAATCAATTTGAACAACCCTTTGTAGGTAAAGAGCATATATATAAAAAGCAAAATTTTAATTGAAATTCATAAATTCATATTAATACCATGTGTATATGCATTTAATATAATTTTTTATATTAATTACAAAAATAAATTTGAATACCTCATAAAACTAAGCAAACTCTTTCTCATTATACCATAATTAATTCATACAACATTTTCTATATCTTTTTTCTCATTATTATTATTATTACATGTCATAATAATAAATATAAATAAATGCAAACATAAAATAATGTATATATATCACATCTTTATTAATTAGTAATTATTAATTATCAGAATCTCTATTATAATATTCTGTTAACTGTATATGCATGGTAAGTTATTAATACCATATAATTGCACACTGTTTTATGATCATGACATGACTCTGCAACCCTTTTATTAACAACCTTCTTCCTTGTCAGTGCCATATATATATGCTTCATCAGAAGCTTCAATCCTCCATAGTTTTGTTTCTTCTGATTTGACTCTGTGAAGAAGGGTTGAGGAACAGATAAAGGGTCATTGAGATTTTCACAGACAAATTATAAACATGGCTGTGGCTGATGATGCATTTGATGAGCAGTGTGATTACCTTTTCAAAGCTGTTCTGATTGGAGACTCAGGAGTTGGGAAGACAAATCTGATATCAAGATTTGCAAAAGATGAATTCAGGTTGGATTCCAAGCCAACCATAGGTGTTGAGTTTGCATACAGAAACATCAAAGTCATGGAAAAGCTCATCAAAGCACAGATATGGGACACTGCCGGCCAAGAAAGGTAACCAAAAACTCATCAACTTTGATTTCTTTTCCAACCACTTCCAACCAATCACTGTGTTCATGTCTGCATAATTAACTGTTCATCATCACTTTATCTCTTGTCTTGTTTTCTTTCTCTACTCTCTTTGTCTCTTTCTTTCAATCTGTCTTCATGATCTTGGCAAACCAAATTGAGTGGTTGGAACAAAATTTTGAACACTGCTGTTTCTTTTGGTAAAAATTGAATTTTTATGTAATCCATGTAACTTTAATGCATGATTCTATAGATTATCTGAGTAAATTTTTAATTTTGATTGGAAAACTGTGTTAAAGTTTTGTTTTTGTGGTTAACCAAATTCTTGGGGTAATCAAGAAATAGAAAGAAAACAACCCTTTTGAAGCAGCAGAATGCAGAGAGCAGAAGATGCAGAACTCAGTTGCATGGTGTTTTGGGATTTTGTCTCCTTCTTGGTGTTGGTTTCATTTCAGTTTTCAATTTCTTTTTCAATGAAATTTTAAGGTTTTTTGTTTTCCAACTGGGATTTTCAAATTCAAAGTCGGTGTTTGGGGTATGCTTAGTCTAGAAGAATTTAATGAATAAAATTAATTTGACTTTATTATATTAGACTAATTAATTTCAATTTTTTTTGCCACTTTTCAGTTCCTTGCCTTATCTACTTTCCCACAAAATCATGTCCCACCACCTTGTTCTCTTGGCTGCATTTTTGTTAGCTTCCTATGACTCTTTGCCATTTGTATGGTGATGAAAGAGACAAAATATTTGTGTTAGTAGGTAAAGAGAAAGATAAAGAGACAAAAATATTCACAGCAATTTTTTCTAAAGAAACTTTAAAAATAATTTATGCTTTTGGATTTGATCACTTTAAAAGATCAATGAAAAATTCAGAGGGGTGCCAATTGAGTATAGTTTTATTGTTATTTAATAATGATAATGAAGTTTGAATTTAATATCTCATAATTCTTCTTTACTGAGTCATGGATTAATTGAATATAGATTAGGTTTTGGGTGTGGAAGAAATATCTAGAAATCCTTCTATGTGGGGCCTAAACACATTTGATACACTGAGATGATCATGGTTGAATTCAACATAGGATTTACATGTATCTTTTAGGGTTTATATAAAAAAAAATGCCCATAAAATGAACACTTGTTGATCATTGAGTTGTGGAAGACTTGGTTGCTTTCTTCTAAAGCAAACACTTGAAAAATTACTTTTGGCCTCTACTTTTCTAAGACAACAAAAAGAAAAGAAAAAGTAGTTAGGTTTAAGCAAATTTAATGTTTGAATTGATGTCAAAGAAAAGTAGATGCACTTAGTTTGTAGGAAAAAAACTCTTATACTATGTGATCTCTTTTAAAGAAAACTAACATTTGAAAATTTTTAGTTTGCTGTAAATTGTTTCTCACTTTAAAAGAATTAAAATTTTAAGTTCAATTACATTTGTTTCTCCTAGAACTACATATACTTTTAGTATTTCAAGTTTCTTCTCAATAAATTAATTTTCTCTATTTTAAATATAATCTCATTTCTCTAAAGATAAAAACATCTAATAACATTCTCACTTTTTATACAAAATCTTGAGCATAATTATTATGAATACTATTAAAATGGCAAAAAACAATAATTATAACTCCACAAAAATTCTCATTGACTTCCTGATTTTCTGTTATAAAAAAAAGTGTTTGGATTTGTTGAGATGCTGTTTGGCTCACTTAATATAACCTAATACATTTATATCTGAATTGACTATTACCAAACCTAACTTTGAAAAGAAATTTAAGTCAAATTTTGAACAGAGTTGGAATTAGAAAGACTTAATGAAACTTTAAAATTAAGTGTATTAGCTAAAAATGATTTATCTCCTCTAGCATAATTGAAAAGTTGGCAAACCAATGCACCTTGCTTCATTGATCAATTTGAATGATGAGATTGAGAAAGGTGTGGAAGCACTAACATCATTTTCTTGCTTGATTTGGATCTGAAAATATTAAGAATATGTTTTTGACTATTTTGATTGGATTTTCTTGATTGAATTTACATACCAGTGTACTCATATAATTTTGTTCTGATATCTGATTCTGAAATACCTGTGAACAATTATGTGGTAGGTTTAGGGCTATCACAAGTTCATACTACAGAGGAGCCTTGGGGGCAATGCTGGTGTATGACATAACCAAGAGAGCAACTTTTGTGAATGTAAGAAAATGGCTTCATGAGTTGAGAGAGTTTGGAGGAGATGACATGGTGGTTGTTTTGGTGGGAAACAAGTGTGATTTGGTGCAATCAAGGGAAGTTGAGAAAGAAGAAGGAAAAGGGTATGCAGAAACAGAAAGGTTATGCTTCATGGAAACCTCTGCTCTGCAGAATCAGAATGTTGAGGAAGCATTCATAGAAATGATCACCAAGATTCATGACATCATAAGCCACAAAAGTTTGGAAATCAAAATGAATGGCACATCATTGAATCTTCCTAATGGGAAGGAAATCCATATAGCTGATGAAGTCACTGCTACTAAACAACCTAATTATTGTTGTTCATGATTATAGCTTACATGATGAAGTTTTGGTATTTTGCAAGAGTCTTTGATCATTCAGCTGTTGATTCTTCCCATTAGTTTCTCCACTTTCCTTTTAGTTCATATGTGATATATGTATGTATGATCTTGTGGTAGTGTTAGTTTTTTCCTAAGTGATGAATTATTTCATCGATCCCCTTTTATGTACAGATACTAGATTCGCATTTTCTGTGTCAGATCACATTAAAAAATAGAGAACTTTATTAAATGATTTTCTTTTATATGTGAGTTCATTTTACCTCATGCTAACCTCCAAATTTAATGGAAGATTTGTTTTAAATTTCTCTAAAACAAGGACAAGAAATGTAGGTTGGATACAACTTGGGTTCTTTTTTTTATATACTTTTTCTTCATAATCAAAATTTCATATTAGTAATTTGTCTCATAACAAATTATATCGAAAATGGTTAAATATGTTTTTTTTAGACGAAATTGATTTTCTTAGTCGTAACTTTAAATCATCTAAGTGTTTGTACTATGAAAATAATCGAAATAGATCCTTTTGTTTGTAAAATTGATTCAATTTAAATTTTCACCTTATTAATTCATTAGAAGTAGTTATAATAGACATCAATCTGTTATCAAAACAACAAAATTTGGAAAAAACTAATGATCTTTGAAAAGAATTAACAATCATTTCACATATAAAATGACTCATTTCAATCATTTACACACTACAAATGTCTAGATAGTCTAAAGTTTGGACTAGAGACGAAAATCAATTTCGTGTTAGTAGATAGACAAAAACATATTCAACCTTATTGAAAACCAACATGCTATGGAAGTAAAGGTTTAATTCTGGTATAAGAAAACACCACAAAGTTATATTAAATATGAACACCTAAGTATTAGTTTTGTCCTTTCACATCCTAGATATGCAGTGTGAGGGAAAACTTTTGGCACACTCAAACTATGCACACAAAATTTAAGGCATTTGAACAACTTTTCACTCCTTGTGCATCTTTCTTAAACTGTTAAAAGTTACAGCTGCAAAATTTCATAATTATTTATGGACAGCAAAATTGAGAATTGATATTACCACAATTACAAAAGAATTGCGTACAAACAAATGGGACAACCTGACAATGACTGCACTTGCAGATTGCAAAAGGAAAACCAACAACAAAAGAGAAAACAATGAGAGAAAGTAAAAAGGAAAGAAACAAGAGTGGAAAGAATCACAAGTTGGACAATAATGTAAGTAAGGTGATGGCTTCAACCACTCACTTTTTTCATTGCAAAAAATTCTATACAACTTGACAACTTGTTCTCCACCTTTTCAGCAGCAAAATGAACAAAGATTTGGTTAGTTGTATGATTGTTTCCTATCTTGCTGTGTCTTCTACAACACGCGATGACTGACCCTTCTCATGCTTCCCCGATGCACTTGGTCGAGGCACTTGAGAGCTAAAAATTGTCTTCTGTAATGGCTTCAGAGCCGCCAATATTTCCACAAATGTAGGTCTCAACTTTGGATCTCTATAATACAAAAAGAAAAACACCCAATTAAGCAAAATAGAAAATTTTCAAGACACATCCATGTAAGATCACTTGGTTTTTTTTTTATAAAAGTTTTCATGTTACGTATCACTATGCAACAAGATAACATTTGAATCATATCATTCCTACTATTGTTTTACCTGGTAACCTTATATAGTGATGCACACACCAGCTGATTGCAGTCACTTGTCAATAAAGTTATTAAAAACCGTGTTCAATTTCATAATACATGAACATGTTTTCCGAGATTAGTTTATTTCAGACAAAGCAAACCAACATATGTAGCAAATGCTGTCATGAAAAAAATGCACCAAAAGTTTAGAAACATTTTAGAATGAAAAGTTTACTCACGTTTGCCAGCATTTCCGGATAATGTCTGCTATGGTAGGGTCTACATCATCAGGAATGTCAAGACGGCGATGCTGGAAACCCACAGCACCAACAACTTGCATTGGATTCATTCCACCCCAGGGTTGCTGCAAAGTAGAGAGCTCCCATAATATGACCCCAAAGCTATATACATCACACCTAGATATTGGATCACACCTTATTAGCATCATAAAACCATGAAGGGTTTTTAAAAAGTGGTAAAGCCAATATGAACAAGTAAACAAGCTTCAAATATTTCTTGTTGATGAAAGAATATTGTATTAAATAGAGGAAAAAGGTAACTACAACAATGAAAGGAAGCTAAGAGAAAATCTTGGGCCTAACAAGTTTGAAAATGACAGTAATACGTATATAAAACCCTATTCAATACCATATCAAAGGATACACAAAACACCCTTGAAAGAGCAGGTATTTTGCTTCAACTGTATGCAACAGACATTGCACAATACCGCAACATTTAGCTTTTTTTTCTTAGGAAACCATTAAATAAAATCGTGAAAAATGGCAACAGGGCAGAAAGACAACACCTAGAATATCAAGGACTCCAACAAGCTTTCTTCATGAGAAATTATCCATATAACAATGCAAAAATAGATAGTTACTACTTGCCAAAGATTTATTGTATAACAATGCAAAAAAATAGTTGTTTCTTAACAAGCCTACACATGTGGTACAAGTATGCAGCATATCATTTAGTGGCAATTTTAAGTAAAGGAGGAGTTGAAAGAAGAGAAAGGATGCAACTGCACCTTGTACCCCTCCGGCATAATAACAATAACAACAACAATAGTAACAGATAAATAACAATAAAAAATAATAACAATGACAAACTTGAGTAAAAAAATTACTTCTCATTTGAAGGTTCATTTCTCAACACCTCGGGAGCCATCCACTCAGCCTAAAACATGATATGAAAAATGGATTAACTAATATATTTAGCTGGACAATCTTTTATTGATAAGATGAGACGTAAAAAGAATGGCAATGCAAGAATTGAATGCATAGGAAATGCTCAAATAAAGAAAAAACCTATGATAAATACGTCACGTGGAAAAAGAGACAACCATACACATAGATGAATATCGCTGGCTGAAACACTAACCAGCATTTACCTGCCTTATAATGTGATGTGTTTTATTCTGATATTGCATTCATGAACACTTTACACTATTGTATGTGTATGTACAGGTGCATATAAGGCATGACTTCAATTAAACATTTAACACAGTGAACAACCATGCAAGCAAAGGGATGAAAGAATAAATAAGCTGAAATGAATAGAGTTTTAAGATAGCTTACTGTTCCTGCAGTTGATCTGGAAGAAAGGAATGTGCTATGCTTCATCCGTGATAAGCCAAAATCACATACCTATTCAACAGACAAATCAAACATCATCAAAGTCAACACAAAGCATCCTCCATGATACCAACAATTTTTTATCATGAAAATAGATTGCACCTTCACAACCCAATTTTTGTCAACGAGAAGATTTGGGGACTTCAAATCCCGATGCACTATCACTGGAGTGCAGTTGTGCAAATAGTTCATACCTCGAGCCTGAGATTCAAAAGAAACAAATTATATCAAATGAGCTTTACAGGTTGGTTATAGCAAATTAGCAGTTCCTTTCTAATCAGTGATGCATCAATGAAAGACAATAAATCTTACAGCATCAATAGCCATTTTCAAACGCCTTCGCTCATCTAATTGATTGTTTTGTCTATGAAGCAATCTATACAAACTTCCTCTGCAGAAGATAATCTAGATCTCAGTAATTGAAGAAAGAAAAACAAAAAAGCCCTCCAAAAGTATTAATCAATCACATTAAATAAATACCATAGTAGTGTTTTAGATAGAGGATTTTAAGAGGATAATCCATCCTTATAGAAAATCTGAAATGCTTTGTGACAAAATATGTTGTTTGGGTAATGATAGTTAAAAGAAATTGAAATTTTAGAATTTTATTAGTAATGGGATTAATAGAAAATTAGAGAATTTCAAATTCCACCTAAAAAATAAGAATTCAAATTTCTTCATACTCTCAAGTTCATGTTTTCTATTTTTATATTTTCTCCTCAACTTGATTTTGGTTGGGGCAAGGAGGTTGTTTTTTGGCAGATACAAATTGATGTCTATCTTGCTTATTTTGTTTGTCAATGTTTGTAGTGATTATTTGTTTTTATTATAGTGTTATTCTTTGTCAATAACTTGTTAGAACTTTTTTAATGTTGTTTAGAAAAAATTGCAGCCAATGTTAACTACAATTGCTTTTTATCAATGTCACTTGGAGGGATTTTTCAACTGACATCAACTGAAAAGTCGACAAAAAAGTGTTGGTCGACTCAATCGATAACAAAACTTCATCAATGTCAGTTGAAAAATCTTGACAAAATTTGACCAAAAAATAAAATCAACCAAGATCAACTAAAAAATATCATCAATATTGATATTTTTTAATTATTAATTGATATTTAAATAATTTGTGTATTTGGTGGTAATTGAAATACTTTATCCAGACGAAAAAATTAAAATTCAATAAATTTAAATGGTCTTAAAATTCAATGCATTTGAATGTCTTGTAAATTGTCAAATTTCCTGTGGAAACACAAGGGTAAAGGAAGTTGTAAGGATCCAAATTAATAAAATTTGAACACAAAAGTTATGTCATTATTCATACATGTGACAGAAGACAAGTTAGGTTTAAATAAATGAGATGTAAAACTGTATACAAAAAGTTTGAAAATGCATGTGTAGAATATTCATCTATCAGAATATGCAATTCAGGATTATTAAAAAACAAATAAATCACTAAATCTCAGCAAGTTTAGCTATTTCTTTCCAATTAGCATTAGGGCTATATGCCACTTGCCCACATCATTTAGTAAACAAATTTGGGAAGAACAGAAGAGAAGAATGTGAAAAAGTGAAATGAGTTTCTCCATAAGCCAATTTGCAGAAGTTCTCTAATACAGTTTCTCTAAATTCTTATTTTTAACCAATGTATATGCTAATTTTAGCTCGTTTTATCTCTTTCAATTTTCTAAAAATGTTATAGAGAAGTTTGTCAAAACATTCTCCTATAGAGATACAAAAAATTTCATGCAGTACAATTTCAAAGGAGGGAAATATCAATTTCTGGAAAAAATTCAATTTGACTATAAACAATCCCACATAACTAATGAATCACTGAGAAATCAAGAATTTGAAGTACCTGGGAAGAAATTCAGTAACAATTGAAAGATTTTGAGGTCGAGTTACTGCTCCCATGAAGAGAACAACATTTGGATGCCTCAATCTTTTCATTATTTTGACCTATTGAAATTAATATCATAAGCTTTCTGGAATTTAATTTATACAATAGTGTTGGCATTCAAAGTAAAAATGCACATTAACTTCATGAAAATCACAGAAAGTGGTTCTAATCTGACACATTGTGAAGTATCTGAATATACATCAGAAAAAATAGCAGAACAAAACAAATGAGTTTATCAACAGAGGAGAAACATAAGGTATTCTCATAAATAAAGAAAGTAGAAAATAGATATTCTCTTGGATTATCTAATTTTTCCTTTTATATTCAAAGGGATTTTAAGCCACTAATGTTGAATTTAAAATTAGTGTGCTTTGAACAAAATAAATTTTAGAAAACTAGAGTGAAAGAGATAATCTGTAAAATTTACTAAGAATTTTTATTTATTTTCAATATTTTCTTTATACTTTAAGTTAACAAATAAAGATGAAAAATTGGAGTTTTAAAGGATTAAAGCTTTTGAAAGCATTGAGCCTGGACATCTAGACCATCATACATAAATAGGATTAAAGAAAGAATTTGGGGTATTTTGATATTTTTCACTCACTTTTAAGAGCATTCATCATCTCTCCAAAAGCTAAGGTATGGTGGGAAGGACAAAAAGGGTGGAAACTCAAGTCTCTTCAAGGGGTCCCTTTTCTTTATTTTTGCTTCTATTTTCTCTGTGTCTAGCTTTACCCTTTTTGTTAGGGTAGGGTGAATTACAATATAATTCTAATTCCTGAATCTCTAATTTGGATTATTAATGAAATTTTATTTCTTTATCTTCGTGTTTATGTCCCGTGTTCTTAACCCTCTCACAAGACTTCATCAACCTTGGGATGACTTTTGATCTATTTGGTAAATAGAAACATAAACCTTGTAATAGTTTAGGGAGTTCTACACTGAAAACTTTTAAATTTCACCTGAGGAATTAGGATTTGAATAAATTAGCAAATCTGTAAACAAAGCGGAAATTAAATTGAACCAATACTCATATTTTAAAGCAAAAGCTAAAATCCACACTAATCGAAGTATACAACAATTTTCAAATTAGACTAGAAAAGTGAAAAGTTTAGTAATCTTAACAAAAGAATTTGCAGCCTTATTATATGTTGTTAAGAAGGTGAAGCACACAAATCACATCAATGCAAGCAACTGAAAACATAAACCACTAGATCACACTGCAAAAATGAGTAAACAATCCAAAAGAAATACAGTGGGGAAGTAGAGATGGCGCGTACTTCAGTTTTGAACTCTTCAAGTGATTCACCAGATATATCTTGATCTAGAAATCTCTTTACAGCAACTTCCTACGAACCAAAAAGCAGAAATGTACTGTAGGTGTAAGAATTCTATAATCTATAATATAGCAGAAAATTATCCTAACAATACAGACAATAATAAAATGTGAAGTGAGCTAGTAGTAAATATTGCAAAAAAAAAATATTTTGTTCAGATCAGAATGCAACTAAAGCCCAAGAATTCTTGGCATTGGCACAGACATTCAATTAAAAAAAAGATTACATTTCATAATTTGTAGCACATACCCAGGTGCAAGTGCATCAGTAATAAGTCTTGACACTGTTTATTTCATTTTTAAAAAAGGATAATAGTAAAATAAAGTTGGATAACACATGCCTTGGTGAAAATAACAATATCAATAGATTCAAGTTCAAGAATATAAGAAACTCACAGTTCCACGCCATTCACCACGATACACCTCCCCATATGATCCTGCATGTCAAACGTGCAAAACCAGATAAATAGTACCTACCATCTAAGAAAAGAATGTAATCAGATCTTATAGAAGAAAGTACAGTTAATACCAAGTCCAATACGCTCACCGAGGGAGATTTCCTCCCACGGAATGTCAACCTCAGCAACATCCTGATCATCTAATGCAGAGTCAGATTTTGTGCTATCATTACTTAATACTGATCTATCAGATCTTCGGTCAGCTTCTGAATTTGCTCCTAAAGCTATATGTTCTCCATCACCACTACCCTTCAGGTCATAACCAGCACTGTCTGTATCTCCATCGCTTCGACTGCCTTGTTCATACTGTTTACTGACAGCAGCAGTTGTTGCTACTACAGCTGCAGCAGTAGCAGTAGCAGCTGCTGCTGCTGGAAGATCTATGTTTGAGTCAATGCTAGATCTTGCCACCGCAGCTACCATAGAAGATGCAACAACAGCAGCGGCGGCAGCTGCAGCAGCAGCAACATTTTGACCATATTTTACCTGAGATGGTATATGCTGTACAGCTGGTTCCCTTGTATAAAGAGGAAGGTTGATTCCTAAACCTTCTACAGGTTTAGAATGCTCTACCTGATCACTAGAACTTGCTTTGCTCTGAACTCTATTGTGAGCCAAAGGAGGCAAAACTCGAGCATGAAAGAGATTACCATCAAGCTCAGCTTCTTTCTGTCCACTTCCCTGCTTAGGTTCATCATTTTCTTCTGTTGGAAAGTAGGCCTCAGTTGAGGAACCTGAGTCATCATCATAAATTTCAGAAAATAGATTTGGAGGAG